>NC_141143.1:160309404-160376904 GCF_053477565.2 Lygodium microphyllum
CTTCTTTGCTGTGGTTTTCTTGGTATATGTAATTCCTACAAGACTTCTTAAATGAATTGTTTGATGAAAATCTTCATTTTGAAACACATCGTATGTGTCTTGCAAATTATAAAACTACTTTTAAATCATTTTAATAGTCCCTCTTTCTCTCTGTTTCTCTATGTTTCTCTCAATTACTAAGCAATTTTGCTAATGTATTTTTGTAACTTAGATTGGATTAGATATATAGAATGATTGCAGCTTTGATATGTTGGGACGTTTTGTATAGTTTGGTTTTGCAATTAGGGTACATATCTCTCTCTCTCTCTCTCTCTCTCTCTCTCTCTCTCTCTCTCTCTCTCTCTCTCTCTCTCTCTCTCTCTCTCTCTCATACATAGGTGGCTTGTGTGTTCTTTCATGCATTTGGGGTTTGTGGTTGCGAATGTGAGTTGGTAAGTTATTGTGTGTCCTATGGGATTGACACCAATAAGTATTTCGAGACTGGAGACACCTTTCTATATAGGACATGTTCTTTTCTCTCAGGATTGTGCAGATGTACATGAATGAAGATCCATTGGCAGGGCCTTTAGGCAATGTGTGGTTGGTACTTGGTGAGTGCCATGTGTGCATGATAGCACCCATGTGTAGCGTACATATATTCTTTCATGCATTTAGGGTTTGTGGTTGCGAATGTGAGTTGGTAAGTTATTGTGTGTCCTATGGATTGGCACCAATAAGTATTTCGAGACTCGGAACACCTTCCTATATAGGACATGTTCTTTTCTCACAAGAAGATTGTGCGGATGTACATGAATGAAGATCCATCGGCAGGGCCTTTAGGCAATGCGTGGCTGGTACTTGGTGAGTGCCATGTGTGCATGATAGCACTCATGCGTAGCGTACATATATTCTTTCATGCATCTAGGGTTTGTAGTTGCGAATGTGTCTATCACTTATGTCTTGACGTTTGGTGTGCAAATAGCTTTGAGATTTGTTTGTTGTGTGACTCTTATGTTCTCTTTGAAGTTTGGTGTAGCCATGGAACAAAGTGAAGCCATAGGAGATATTCCCGACGTAGTGCTTTTGACTCCATTGAATGTAGTGGATTCAATTGAACTAAACAAAATGGCAACGACATCATCTCTTCAACGCTTGCCAGCTTGGAGCTATTCGCATGGGTATGGAAGATAGCTTCTTTAATTGTGATTGCATCAAAGTGTTACTATATATATTTTTGGAGATGATTGTTTATATGTTTCATTGCAGCCAACGTATGGGCTCTAATAGGATGAATGTGTGAAAAATGAAAGAGGTGGCAAGGGGACAAGAGATGCATGTTGCTAAATGTACAAGAGCTACAAAGATTCAAACAAACACGAGGGCTACTTCAGGTGCTTCGTACTTTAAAAAACTTGAGGCCAAGATGAATGAGTTGATGGAAATGCAAACAAGTTTATGTGTGTGTGTTGATAGTGCACTTGCCATGTACTCAATGGAGTTACATGAACAGGCTAAAGGTTTGTATGGTGTTGTGTGCAAGACAAAGCACAACCAGGGTGTTCTCTAGTAAGTGTTGACTGATCTGGGTGGTGAAGTAAGGGCACTTTCAGCAATTATTTCTAAGACAAGTAGATTAATGAATCTATTGGTGAATGATATGTGCACTTCAGTTTGGGGGCTTGGAGATGGCCACGAACCTGTGATCTGCTAGAGGGGTTGTCAGTTGCCGTTCTTGCAATTTCAAATGAATGTTAGTAGGTTTAATGCTTTGTTGCAACAATTGAGCCGTCAGATGAACGGTTACATCTGAGGAGACTATATGTGTAACGGATGTGTTGTGGAAGGATCTCTTTGTATAATGCAAGAATTGCTTAGGTTGAAACTTATAGGTTTGGATTGTCTTGCGTATTTTAAAGTGCGTGGGCTAGCACTTTTTATGATAATATATGCTTCCTTTTTGTAAAGCCTACGTGAAATGTGCTAAGATGTGTAACACTTTTGATATAACAAAGCGTATTTGAGTAAAATGTATTGAGTGTATATGACGTGATGTCTCTTTCTTGATATTTACATGGAGCAGATTTGATAGTCCAATCATGGTTGGTATATTTAGATTTGATATATTGCGTACATCGAATGTACGCAATACATTTAGTTTTTGTGGTTGCATGTTTACTTTCTTTTGTTAGTTAATTGAAATGGATTAATTGTGCATGTGTTTATTACCAAGGTTACTTCTATCTTAGCAACCAAGCTCTCTCTCTATCTCTCTCTCTCTTTGTCTAATGGGCGGGCGCAACGTCTTTGTAGACAGATACATCGACTGGGTTGTAGACACTAGCTCAGATATGATGGAAATGGTTTTGTGTCTTGATATTTAATCTTAATATTTAGACATTTAAATATTACATGCTTCTATATATTGATAACAGGTTTTGTGGCCAACTGATCAATATGGGGTGCTCACATCGAGCAATTGGCAGAGACTATGTGTTGCGTGTTCGTAGGGACATGCTTACATCCACAAGGTATGAGCGACGATAGGTTGCTAGACTCGGGGCTCACAAAAGGATTTTAGATCATGATAGATTCATTCATAGAGATATTGAAAACCTGACGTTCCATCAGGAGATTCTAAGTGGTCATCATGAACTAGGCCAGCCACAGTTTGGTATAGATGTGGCTAATGTTTTGCCATCACCGGATAGAAACATTAGGGGATTTCAATCCCTGCGACAATTTGGTGTGGATTTGACGAATGCTTTGCCATCAGTGGTGGGTGGTTGCAGTAGTCTTAATCATGTGATTTTCGAGTCACATGTTAATAATGTTTCAATGTCTAAGTGCCAACATGGGGAAAATCTTAGTGGAGTGGTTTGTGAGAGTGTGGCTCGCCGTGTTGAATTTGTAAATGGGGATAATGAGCCAATTGAACATCATATTGGTTTAGATTTTGGAAATCTCCACAATGTGGAAAATTCTGTGGCTAATGAGTCACGTGTTCATAATATTGTTGTTTTTTATCCCCAAAGTGGTGGATTATGCTCCATTTTAAATGCTTTGCCTGTAACAGACGTTCACCCAGCAATGTCAATACTACTATTTCAAGAGTCGGATGTGCATTCCATGGGGAGTCTTTATGTGGTGTGTGAAAGGTGTTCAGCTAAGTTGTGGAGATGCGAGACTCGGGTGCAAGGGTCAATTTTGTTTAGAAGGCACTGTTGTCGAAATGGAAAAGTAATGTTGCCACCATTGCAACATCCACCACAACCATTGCATGATTTGTTACATGGTATGCACCCTCAGAGTAGGATATTTAAAAACAACATACGAGCATACAACAATGCTTTTGCATTTGTATCGCTCGGAGCTAATGTTGACAAGCTACCTGTTATCGGGAATGGTTACACTTTTAGAGTGCATGGCTCTGTTTATCACCGTATAGGTACTTTGCTTCATGATGTGCAGCGTCAAGAAAGGCCAAGATTTGCACAACTCTATGTTTATGATACCGAGCATGAGTTGCTTAATAGGCTGGGGGTTATGCATGATTTATTACCAAATTTGCTAGGGGAGCTTCAAGGTATGATGCATTGACACAACATATATGCACATGATTTTAGGCCAGTGGGTTTGCAATTGCAAAATAATCTCGTGCAAGAACTAAGAATGAGTATTTTTTGTGTTCAAAGAACCAGTAAACAATACTCTGCTCCTGTAACAACTGAGGTTGCGGCTATCATGCCAGGGCAGGGTGACGAGGGTACTCTTGATCATCGGGATATTCATGTTTACACTCGGGGAGGTCGATGTGTTGTTATTTCAAACTTGCACAGAGCATATATGCCAATGCTATATGTCCTTCTTTTTCCTATGGGAGATGATGGTTGGCATGTAAAGGTTCCCTACAATAATGTTAGTGTTCCTGTTAACATATATGAATTGTCCAATAAAAATTGTGTTACCCAGATGCAGTTTTATGCATTCCGACTTTAAGTGCGCAAAGATACTGAGGTGTGCATATTGCATGCTGGTCGACTATTGCAACAATTTATTGTCGATGCTTATTGTAGTATAGAGCAGTGCATGTTAACTTGGTGCCGCCAGAATCAATCAATGTTGCGATCGAGGCCTACAAAGGCTTGGCAGACATGGTGGGGGCAAACGATGATGGGCCAATGCAGATTGTTGGTGCCTCTGTTGGCAAGAGGATAGTTTTACCGTCGTCATTCACAGGTGGGCCAAGGCACATGTATCAATTATATCAGGATGCCATGGCTATAGTGCGATGTAAGGGAAAACCTGACCTTTTTATAACAATGACATGCAATCCAAAGTGGTTGGAGATAACTAATGCTTTATTGTCTGGGCAAAGTGCTTATGACTATCCGGATTTGACTGCTCGCGTGTTTCATAAAAGGCATGCTAATTTAATGTATGTGTTGTTGCGGAAGGATCTCTTTGGAAAGGTTGCAGGCTATGTTACTGTGATTAAATTCCAAAAAAGGGGGCTACCACATTCTCATACTTTGCTAATTTTAGAGCCGTCTTTTAAACCTTCTGAAGCATGTCACTATGATAAACTGGTTTGTGCTGAGTTGCTCAATAGAGTTAAGTGTCTAGTCTTATTTGAGACAATTTCAAAGTGCAACATTCATGGCCCTTACGGAGGATTGAACCCGAAGAGTCCCTATATGGACAAGGGTAGATGTACTAAAGATTACCCGCGAAAATTAGTGGACATGACAATGGTTGATAGTTCTGGCTATCCCATTTATCGAAGATGAGATGATGGAAACTCCGTGATCATAAATGGTAATGTTATTGATAATCAATGGATTGTTCCATATAATCCATTCTTGAATAAGAAATACAATGCACACATAAATGTGGAGGTGTGCTCGACAATTGCAGCACTACTTTTAGTTTTAAGTTTGATATGTGTGTGTGTGACAAAGAGAAGGTGCTTAGAGAGAATTGGAGAGAGAGAGAGAGAGGAAATAAATCATACTGAAAATGGAGAGGGGAAATAGGAGGGACTCGGGAGAAAGAGGACGCTAGTGTCTAATTTATTACACAACGAAACTAGTAAAGCCCAGGAAAGACTCTGGGCGGCGCCGGGGTTCCGTGCTCTTCAACCTTCAGCTCACGGAGGCAAAACGTTCTCTCTCTCTCTCTCTCTCTCTCTCTCTCTCTCTCTCGCACACAACAGACGGAACTCCCATACACACTCTAGCCCTCGCAGTTTACGAGGCTTTCAGGATTACTACCTAGAGGAGTACCACACTGAAGGAGGGGAGAAGGCCAATGGTGCTGTGGGAGATCACATTGTTCACGGCATACTGGCTAGGACTGCGCAAGACCTATAGGCTGGCCCTTAAGCTGCAGAGGCGACTTATTGGACCTCGGTTCCCTCGTCTTCGTGATTTCCTTCACAGGTAACCCCCGCATCTATTGTTCCTATCAAATAGACAGACCATTGATCGCATATGTTAAGAACATTAAGAAGTTCCAGAAAATGGAGTGAAATTATCGTTAGACTACAACTGAGGGCCGGTCATTCTAGAAATTCAAGAATCAGATGCTAATGTCAGATTTAGCAAGGTTTTGGATGCAGAGATTAAGTCCATTGATAAACCCTCTGCATGTTTCAAGCTTTGTAAATGTGTACTTATTCCCTGCAGAAAACGGCTTTGCTAGCTTTCCTGCTGCGCACAATGGCCTTTCATTTTGCATCATCATCTTGCTACTTTTATTCACAGACCCTGAACGTCAGTCAAAGGATGACCGTTAATGAGGTTGCTCAAGACTTAAGGAAGGTAGGACTCAGGAGATTATTGATGTTTAATGGGCATATTGATGCTCCAACAACATTTAATTTGATGATGGACATGATCTATTGCCTGGCATGGATAATTTGTGGGGGCATTTTTTGATGATACCATTCTTTATTCAAAGAATGAAGCTGAGCATAGGAAGCATCCTATAATCTTTTAGGAAGTTCTCAAGTAGGTACGTGAGGGGATGTGATCTATCTTCTACCTCTTTGGGCAAGTCCAAAACATTGTATGAGTTGTACTGGATGTAGGCAAGTCCATCAGTTGCTAAGGTTTTTGTGCACATTTTATTGATTCAAGTAAAATATACCTTCATTTGAAAGTTTGATTTAATTTATTAAAAATTTACCAAATAAGTAAATTTCAATGTTAAATTTAATAGTTTAATTGAAAAGCAAGGAAAGCACAGCTTTTCTACCAGACCTGGGCTTTATCAATACAAAATGTGGCTGCCACCGATCAGTCAGTCACCTAGCATAGCTGATCATGTTGTTTCTGGGGCTGGCGATACTGTTTTTGAAGTTGGTGATGGCTATTCTAGGCTGGGTGAAAGTTTGCTCAAACACTCTACTTCTAGCCTCTTTACCCTTTAATTTTTCAAGTTTCAACATTCAACATTAAGCGTAGGCCTTAAATCAGGTGTGCAACTTTCCTATCTGATGTAGCATCAAACATCCGAGTAGTATCATACCAACATCAGATGCCATCGGACATGACAACCACGTGTCACCATACATATTTATATTACGTGTATATGTATCTTGTTGTTTTTTGTTTGCTGTGTTTGGATCAAAACTGTGTCTCAACCATTTCCCAGCCATCTTCATTTCTTCATTTCGGAAACTCACAAGCTTCTATGTTTCAAGTACTATGGTTGCTTCCTCCATATGTGCCCATCTCATAGCGCTGAGGAGTGCTGTGGTTGCCCTTTCAAATAAAATTCTGAACTTTTGGCTTCATGCGGAGTTGGTCTGTCTTAACATTTGTGTCATTGGGCCGTTAGACTTGTATCATATGATACTAATTTTTATTGTCCCATGCTGATTCATTGAAAGAAAAGTTTTATCTTGGGTGTGTTTCTCAGGTGAAGGTAAAAATATTTAACCTCTTCTCTGAGAATGTACCAATATGAACATCTTAGTCTTTTGGCTTTCAGATATTGGCCATGTTCATGTTTTAATGGCTTGGCCAGTTTGCTCATGCGCAGCTGTCTTTCTGCAGGCGCACTCGCAATGTATTTGATGTTGCTCTATCTGTACAGAAAGGCGTCCAAAATCGAGATTTGGCAGGTCGGAAGGGTGTGGGCAATTTCATTTTGCGGTTTCTGGATCGCATGAGGCCTTCTGCACAAGTGCTTAGGCCTCCTCCTCAAAATCATGGCTCAGTTCAAAAGGGATCATCCATGACACATGCGCCACAGAAGAGTATGAATGTTGGAAAGCAGGCTGATTCAAGTTCGGGGTCTCTTCACAATAAGATGTCCTTCTCACACCCACTGCATCAAACTCAGATTGGTCAAGCAATACGAAACAGAATCACTGGTGGTATTGGCAGCATTAAGAGTGGCATTGGGAAGCCAAAGACTGGCCCAGGGGTGAGAACAATGGCTTCTGGAATGTATCATCATCTCTCATTGACTTCTTTCCCAAGTTTGAACCCTGTTACTACAGCTGTACCAGCTTGGACACAGGTGAATTCCAGCTTTCCCCTGAAGAAAAGCGTGTTTCGTGAGGACATTGCCTGGATGATGTTGAAATAGCCAGAAAAGATGGTTCTGTCCTGAAATGCCTGATTTTCTAGATTTGCACTGGATCACTGCTGCTTATGAAGATGGATGAACAGCAAAAGCATAGATTTTGTAGCCATGAACTCTTGTACATTTTACATGAGTTGCATGCCTATGTGCACGGGTATGCAGGTAGGAAGTTCCTATGCCCATGGGGTATGCGGGTAGGAAGTTGCTGCTGACATAATAAATAAAAGTAGATATAGCTAAGCAATTAGGTTTCCAACCACGTTTAGTGGATTGGTGAAAGAGGATTTGCTAGGACTTAAAGCAATGTTTCTATACATACTATCCTTGATCAAAGGATTTCAGTATATGCTAAATATGCTTGGCCTTTTTGAAGATTGAGTATATGCTGATGTGGTCTTGTCATCATACTGTTCTGGGTGTGATGTATCGTGCAACATGAAAGCCAGATGAGGGTAATTATCCCCATTCACAACCTGACATGGGGACTTGTGAACTTACATCCGCACTACTTGAATGTTAAAATTCCTGCTTTAAGCATGGATTCTAGCTTGTATTTCACTTTCTGATATTTGCCTGGGACAACAACTGAGCATCTCCTTAAAAACTTTATGTTATGTAGTTTTTTCAGTATGTAATGACTGGTGTGTTCTAGTAACAAGTAGCGCAACAAAAACACTAGACACTTCTTTACTTGGTCAGGAGTATATACATTATGTTCATAAGAATCTCAAGCAAGAAAAGCACATCTGAGGCATAAACGAATATTTCAGTTTTCTTATGGTTAATCTTTTGCACTCGAAAATTCCCATTCCCAGTCTTACAAGTACTGCTATAGAGCCAAAGGCCAATGTAGGGACTATGTCTAAGTTCTGAAGTGATAGATGAACCAAAGCCTCCAAATCTCAGGGGTCCGTAAAGTATGAGAGCTGACACAAGAGATTTGGACAAAGCATACTGGTTAGAATAAACAAAAGTGAAGTATTGTGTACAAACAAGACTATACTGATAAGTCTTTTCAACGATGTTGAGTGCCATATGCTAAAACACATAAGGGTTGTGCCCTCTCTCGTTGGCTGTCCAAGTTTCAATGTCCTTTCTGAACTTGAAATCAGTATGCTCCGGTTGTAGCATTTTTTATGTCCACAGCAGTTGCATGTTGGAGGTATATCCCTGTTGTGTCCATGGTTGCATGTTGGATATCAAGGCATGCGTCAACAATGTTTTTGGAATTGGCTCAATTTACCTTTTGTTCTTCCACTTTGTTTTGAAGATTGGTGATGGCTGTCAAACATATCTTCTGGTTCTGGAAGAAGCCATTGTATGTGTTAAAAAACATTAATCAAATTTAATGGGGTATGATTTCACTTGAGTCAAGATAGACATAAGATCTGCTTATTCTAAAATCTTAAACAAGGAAACCTAAGTAAATGAGTTTTACGTTTAAAACTATGAACAAGCAAGCCTATACTCCAGGAAATTCCCTTACCATTAGAAAAACGAAGACTTACACCATCGCATATTAGTTTGTTTCTTTCCTAGCTCAACTTCATGATGTTTTAACAGCATGTATACTCACTATATTTCTCCAACTTGGGAAAACGTTATACTTTGCAAAAGACCTTTAGTCCTGCATAAAGTTAGTCAAGTGCACCAAGGAATCATGATGAAATGTGTACTAAATTATTTGTGTGGAATAGATTTAGGTCCAATAACGATCAATTTGGAATACACTTAATTTTTCTGGCTACATCACCTACTAGGTGTGTTCCTTGCCACCTTTCCTGGTTATAATATACATCATGTCTTGTGGGAGTGCATTGAAGAGCATAAAGAACCCACTATCCTAGTGAAAAGGAGAATAATTGTGCAAGCTTTACATGCCAATGGTCCATGGTGGGTGTATTTGTTTCTTCATTTGTTCTAACCATCACAATATGTCAAAGTGTGGAATGATTATCGATTAAGGCACTTTTTGATACATTGTGGCAGGTTATCCTCAATTGAAAGGAAATTTTAAAAAAGAAAAAAACCCTTCGGAGGAGGTTAGACATTACAAGTTGGAAAGGTATATTCATATCTTCTTAGCCTTGTAGACAGAAGCGAGCTCTAAGGTCAACAATAAGAATACAGACTCAATTTGAATGCAACCCACCCACCTTTCAGAAGGATTCCAGAGGGAAGATTTTTGCGTTAACATGTCGAAATCATGCCTATCTCATCGTATACGCAACGACCTTGAGATGCCGTGTGACAACACACAGTCCATCTTGGAATGACCCAATTCTTGTAATGCGCAAATAAGACCCAAGAACCATCGTCGATATCCAGGATCCGTACATAGTTACACACATCAGACCTTTTCTCGGGATAAAAGGACACGTTTGCCCATAAGAGTCCTCATAGTTAGTTCTGATAACCACACTGCATCACTCTCTCTCTCTTCCCCTTCCCCTGCATAAGAGTCCTCATAGCCAGATGCAAATAGCTCAGTCAGCATCATATGAAGATAATTTCATCCGTGGTTCGGTTGGTCCAAACATGCAAACAATTCTCAAGCCACCC
Source organism: Lygodium microphyllum (assembly GCF_053477565.2). Lineage (NCBI taxonomy): Eukaryota > Viridiplantae > Streptophyta > Polypodiopsida > Schizaeales > Lygodiaceae > Lygodium > Lygodium microphyllum. Next base: position 160,319,539 of record NC_141143.1, read on the forward strand.
GAAGTCCTCATTCCATGCATTTGAAACTCCCTTGGATTTCGCCTCTGTGTACCTACCTCATTTTGCCAAATCTTCTACCACCCCATATTCCCAAATAATAAGTAGGAGCATTTCTTCCTTTGCACCGGTAGGCTATGGGGTTTATCTAAGATTCTTGTAGTTTTGTTACTTAGATATCTCTATGTCTATATGAGATAATTGGTATCCATCACTTTTGGTCCTATAAAAAATTGGTACAACCCTCGAGTTCTAAATAATTGTTTATATGTCATTAAATACCCCATTTGACTTCTTTAAGTGGTGAATCTCTTATTTTGTATTAAATGATAATATGATTACTCGTTTTTAATGAAAGAGTCTAGTGCACTTTCTGCCTCATTGGAACTTCATTCGTAACCTTCAATACTGACATTTTGAGATACACGTGGGCTACCCTTCTTCCACCATGACAATATCCTACAAAATACCCAAATATACCTTTTACCTTAGAACCTTTTATCATGCTTTCATTATAAGTCATGACGTCCGTCTCTTAGTTGCGAGTATTGGGTGTTAAAGGCCGCATGTGCCAAGTGGCCTACATTTACTTGTATACAAACTAGTATACCTATATACTCTAGGTGGTGGGTGCCCATCACTATCACTTTATTCTTTATTCTTTTAGTGACAAATAGAATAAGGGAAGAAAGTCACACATTTGTAACACATATCGCACTCTCTTCTTGCTCGAACCTCCATAGCTCTTGCACTCTTCTTGCTTTCGCTCGTGTTTCCATTTTTCGCTCACCTTTCAACAAGTATCAAAGTGGGCATTCAAGGAGCTTCATTTTCATTTGCTTCATCTCAGATTCAAAGCTTCAGGTCAAGGTTTCATGGCAGCCATTGCTTCTTCTTCTCTTGAGGTACCCATCAAGTCTTTTCTTCTCCTGGCTTGTTCCAAGCTTGCTCCCAGCTTGTTAAAAAGCTTTCCCAAGATCCCTTGAGCATCTCCATGTGTGCGCTTAAAGCTCAATAATCACAATCAATGGTGGGCAGTAGTAGCAAGCAATGTGATTTGTGTCTATTGTGCTACCCTATTTCTCTAATTTGTAGCATCTCCCCTACAACTCATGGAGCTCCTGGCTTTTGAGTAGACACTTGGCAACTTTGCCAATATCATTGGCTCCCACTTGGTGCTCATTTGGAGTGTTGGAATCTCAGTTGGTGGTTGGTGGCTGTAAAACACAACATACATGATATACACAGATCTAGGACAACCATTCCTTCAATGTTCATTGATGCTCATATGCTCACGTATTGGTGCTGAATCATTTGTGGACGCATTAGGGTGATATTTGGGACGTTTTGGGCTCACAATAGCTAAGTTTTGATATATTCCTTATGCTCTAACAATGTGGACAACAAGCTTTTTTCACCAAGAAGGTTTATGCATGTTATGTCTACTAGTCTTTCCGCTATGCTACATGTATACGGTGATTTCTAGCATTGATGTACGTACCATAATATGCTTATGACATGCTTTGATACTTGCATTTGAGCTACATTTCATGTGCTTGGGCTTTGGTTAGTTGGTTTGAGCATCAATGTTTACTCATTCATGGGCATTGAAGATTCACTGGATACTTATGCTCCCATATATATATTTGATGTGTGCTCGGGCTTCTCAGATGCTTTGATATGTGTGTCTTGAGCTTTGCTTTCTCACTTTGCATTCCGGATTTGCTTCTAGTGGAAGATGCTTGTACTTACTTAGCAGAGCTTAGTTCTTTGAGATAGTGGGACTCTTGATCTATGTATATGCTCTCTTGTATGTTGTTGGTTGCAATTGCTTCTACTTATGGGCTGATTTGATTTCATATGTTTTGGACACCATCACTTACTTTTGTCAGTAGTTTGTTAGTGATGTATACATGCATATTGGGTATGCATCGAGCATCATTACTTTTTGACCTATTTGTTATGCATTATTTGAAAAATCTTTGCATTTGCTCTTGAGATCTCTTAGATGCATAATACATATGCTTATGGGATATATTGTTTACAAACACTTTGAGTTTGTAATAGTCTTTGGCACCGATGGTATATGTCTATTCACTGGTAGTTGCGTTTTGCATATCTTGGTTGTTATCCAAATATCCTTAGTAGTGGGAGCTTACTTTCTTGTCTATTTGCCACAATTCAATTGACATACAATGCTACATTTGTTACAATAGTGTTGTAATTACTATTTTGAGCATTCTTTTGGAGAGCAGTAATTACTATTTTGAGAATTGTTTTGGAGAGGAGACACTTTACTTTTGCATTCTATTGATTACAGTTGTGGACAGCTATGCCCTCCTTTTTTCCTGCCCTTTAACCCACCCTTTTGGATAAGTTTTGAGGCTATTTTGCTATGATTAAACTAATACATACTCTTGTCATTTGTAGACATTTGCATTCATTATGGTAGGTTCTCATGCATCAACGGATAGTGCTATTTTCAAAATTAAAAAGCTTGATGGCAATAATGTCTAGTATTGGAAGATGCAAATACTTCAAGTCTTGGTGTAGAAGAGGCAGGTTAAGCCATTGAAGTTAGAAGGTATAAAGCCAGAGCTTTATAATGCACAAGATTGGGCATAAATTGACGAGCTATGCAAGTCCACTATCATTTTATCATTATCAAAGCAGGCGTGTCTTAATGTATTGACATTGAGGGTGGTGTTTATGCATTATGGAAAAAGTTTGTGATCTTTGTGACAAGTAGAGTCTTGATGCTTCTCAATTGTATTGGTTGAAGAAGCTTGTGGACCTTTGCACAAGGAGAGCACACCTATGTCTATACTGATTTGAATGAGTTCCACTCTGTTTCAGTCAAGTTATCTTGTAGGACATCAAGTTTGAGGATAATATCAAGTTTTTATTCTTGCTTGTCACATTGCATGAGTCATGAGATGCTTTTTGTACTAATATGGGTACTAATCCCCTTAAGGGCGGTTTTAAATATAGTGATGTAGGGAGTACTCATGACAGAAATAGCAAATAGGAAGAATATTGATGCAGCCCACACTTCTCATGCATTCATTGACTATTAGAGGTAGAAATAGTCGAAATGGCAATAACAACCATGGTAGAGACTCACATTCCACCAGGGCAAGTCTCAATCTTGTGGGGCAATCTCACAATAAGTGCCACAGACGTAAGTCCTCTTTGACATGTCATTATGATGGTCATTGGGGTTATATTATGCCATGATACCATAAAATATGCAATGTGAGAAAGGTTAAAAAAAAGTATAAGAAAATGCAAGGTCCACTGAGATTGTACCTAAGTCTAGTGTAAAGATAGAGGAGATCAATGCATTAGAGTATAGTTCAGATGACTACATTCTTTTAGCTTCATCTCTTGATGCTACTCAATTGACCAATGCACCATCTACTTACTCTCAGTGTTGGCTTCTTGATTGGGGGGCTTCCTTCCATGTTACTCTACATTGCCATTGGTTTCTTAGCTACTGTACTACTACTACAGGTTCAATTAAATTGGGAGATGACCACTGCATTGGATATAGTTGGCATAGGTTACGTTAGATTGCAATTTAATACTGGCGCTCCATTTGTGCTTCATCATGTGCCTCATGTCCCGGATTTGATGAAAAGACCTATTTCAGTTGGACAGTTAGATGATGATAGGTATGATACATCCTTTGGCAATTCTTCATGGAAGATTGCCCATGGTAGTCTTATTTTTGCTAGAGGTGCCAAGGTACCCTTTGCTTATTTTTGGATCTGTTAACCATGCATTGCTTGTGACCAATATTTTGCATGTATCTTTATGGCATTGTCGCCTTAGACACATGTATTTGAAAGGAATGAAAGTATTGATCATTTATAGTATCTCTTACCCTTGGATTATTCTTGTTTTGACTCATGTGATTATTATCTTTATGAAAGGTAGACTCCTAATTCACATAAGAAGTCTTGTTCTACGCGTGTGGGGAAGCCTTTGGCTCTTGTGGATGTAGATGTTCGTGGCCCCATGTCCTATCAGTCCTTGGGTGGCACGAAGTATTTTGTTACATTCATTGATGATCTTTTGCATAATGTCTAGGTCTATCCTATTAAGAAGAAATCAGATGTTTCACCTACATTTCAGTGCTTTCTTGCCATTGTTGAGAACCATACTGGGTATAGCTTAAAATACCTATAGTTTGATGATGTGGATGAATATGTATTTATGGCTTTTGAGTATCTATGTGATGAGAGGGGCATTAAGCATCAGTTGACCACCCCATATATCCCACCCTAGAATGGTATTGCAGAGCACATGAACATGATTATTCAGAAAAGAGTTCATAGTGTGCTTAGTCATGTAGGCTTAATGTGGCACTTTTGGGCTGAGGCACCATTACTATTGCCGTGCATCTTAGTAATAGGTCCCCATGCACTACTCTTTGGTGGTAGAGTTGCAAAGGAGGTATAGTTTGAAAAACCTGTCTCGTATGCACACTTGCAAGTCTTTGGATGTGTGGCTTTCTATCGTATACCCAAGGACAAGTGCAGTAAGTTGGATCCGAAGTCTATTAAATGTATCTTTCTTGGATATGGGGATGAAGGTGAGATGGGCTATCATCTTTGGGATATATAGGCTTGGAAGGTTATCGACAACCATGACATTATGTTCCGTGAGGATAAGATGCATATGAGACTAAAGCAAGTGATTGAGATATGCAAGGTGATCTTTCAAGAGGAGCATTCTATTACCATATAACCAGCCCCGTGAGACAACTTGTCGTAATTGTTGATTATGTAGTGGCCCAAGATCTGCATGTTTTGCATGATCATAATATTGGGTAGAGAGGATAGGCCATATAGGGCCCATAGCTAGTTTTGAGGCACTCTACTAAAGCTTCATGTCCTCTTGATTATTATGAGCCCTCTATGGATTATGTCACAGTGACAGGCTTTGCTAAGCCAGTTATCTATGAGAAGGCTATCTATAGAGGTGATTCTCACTCTTGGGAGAGGGCTATGTAGTTTGAGTTTGATTCGTTGCAAAAAAATTATACATGGAACTTAGTTTCCTTGCTTGATGAAAAGCATGCATTGCCATGCAAGTGGGTATAGAAGTTGAAGAGTATCCCTGGTTACCCTTAACCAACATATAAGGCTAGATTGATTGCTAAGGGTTTTAAGCAAGAAAAGGGGATTGATTTTGATGAGATCTTCTCCCCTATGGTGAAGACGACAACCATATACTTGGTCTTAGCCTTGGTTGCTTAGTTGTCAAGACAACTTTCCTACGTGAAGACCTACATGAGGACATTTGTATGCAATAGCCTAATGGCTTTGTGGAGAAAGGCATGGAGCACCTAGTGTGCAAATTCCAGAAGAGTATTTATGGGCTTAAGCATGCACCTAGGGAGCGGCACCATAAGTTCGATGCTTTCATACATTCACTAGGGTATTTCCATAGTGATATGGATCTGTGTTTATACACGAGAAAGACCCATGATGGTCGCCTTATCTTGGTGCTTTATATTGATGATATGCTTATGGTGGCTAGGAGTGCTCATACTAAGATAGATGCTTTAAAGGCTCAACTCAAGAAGAACTTTGAGATGAAGGACATGGGACATGCCTCACACATACTTGGTATGCACATTACATGCAATTGCTTTAAGAGACTCCTCTACTTGTCCTAGAAGGAGTATATACATAGAGCACCTAAGTGATTCCATTTGCAAGAGGGTAAGCCTATTGGCTATCTACCTTCTCATGTGAAGGTTAGGTTGATTTTCCATCGTTAGATGATAAGAGAGCTAAGATGGCCAAGGTTCCATATGCATCAGTAGTGGTGGGCAGTTTGATGTATGCCATGACAGTCACTCGTCCTAACATAGCATTTGCATGGGAGTTGTAGCATGCTATTCAGCTACACTTGGCAAGTATCAATAGGATGTCGTGAAGGGTATTATGAGATACCTTTAAGGCACTATAGATATATGAATTTGCTATGGTAGCAAGGATATAGAAGTCTTGGGTTACACTCACTCACATTATGTAGGACATATAGATAGTAGGAAGTCCACCTTTGGGTATGTCTTTACCTATATTGGAGGTGTTAACTCTTGGATATCGAGGGTGCAAAAATAAACAACATTATCTACTATCGAGGTTGAGTACATTTTAGCCATTGAGGCTTGCAAGGAGACCATATGGTTAGGCAATTTGGTTGTAGATATTGGTATGACTATGACTCCTACACTGCATCTAGATTCGATGTGCCATTGAGTTGGCCCATAATTTGGTATTTCATGTGAAGACAAATCATAATGAGATGCACAATCACTTTATCAGAGAGGGGATAGAGGGAAAGTCTATTTGGCTTGTCAAGATAGCTAAAGATATGAATCCTACAGATCTGCTCAATAAAGGTCTCCTCGTCAAATGATATGCCTTCCTTAGGCAGTTGACAGCGGGCATAGGATGAGATGATGCTTTTCCTCATCCTATTGTACACTATGTGGGCATGTTGTACTTTTCTCTTTTTTCCCTTTTACTCCTAACTAAGACACATTTTTCTTTAAGCGAGAAGTTGTTGAGAATTAAAGGCCAACTTGTGCCTAGCTACCTACATTTACTTGTATACAGACATGCATACTTGTACACTATAGGTGGTGGGCACCTATCACTACCACTTTATTATTTATACTTTTAGTGAAAAATAGAATAAGGAAATGCAAGTTACACATTTGTGACTTTTGGAGTTCCCACATATGTTGCTCTCTCTCTTCTTGCTTGAACCTCCATAGCTCTTGCACTCCTTTTTCTTCCACGTGCTTCCACCTTCTGCTCACCTTTCAGCTAGGATGAATGTTACCTAGTCCATCATTTCTATGGTGTTAAAATACATACTTGTATGAACTAATTTGCCAATTTTGAGGGCTATGGGCATGATTATATTTGCATGTGTAAAAATTAGTGGATCTCATAATAGATGCCATACTAAAGGATTGTAGGGGGGAAATGTATATAGCCTTGAATAAACCAACAAAAAAAAAAACAAAGACTAGCTAAGAAGTACAACATGCTTCACTTTGCAAGCAAGATTGTGGTGCAAGAATATATCCTATCCCCAATCTAACTAATGGAATTGATTGCATGGCTTTTCCCTTTAATTTGGGTGATTGAATGATGTAGTGGGAGCTTCGATGTGAGAGTTATCACAACTTTGAAATGCAATCCAGCTACCTTTGTAGCTTGGGATAGCACTAACTTACATCAAGATATACCAAATTATGGATATTTTATTTAAATTGGAGATCATTATCTTACATCAAGCTATAATAGGCAATGCTTATTTTATCCAAATTGGTGACAATTCCTCAAAATTTTCCTAGAACGATAAGTATATAGAGATAGGTCTATATACACACACACTCTAGCACCACCCCACTAGGCTTGAGATCTCTCTAGGATTAGCTGGTACTCAAGTCTTGCAATGTGTATGCATTTTTTCTTTAAAAACTATTGGAAAAAAAAGTGTGTTCATGATTGCTTGTAAGTGTTGATGCCTAAGATTTTCTCTCTTTAGAAGAGAGTATATATCTTTTCACTTAGCATCATATCAACAAATTGAAATGTTTTGATGTATTACTTTAGAATAATATGTCATGTTTGTCAAATGATTACTTTAATGATCTTCATGGAAGCCTCTGATTCCATTTCCATTTACATCTTTTCGCATTTCTCAATTCATGCCAAGTGTTTTCCCAACTTTGGTATAAAGACATATATGTGTTCAAGAGTAGCAATAGCGCATATATAAGTTAAAATTCAATTGGTTGAGGCGATCATGGATGTAAAAGAAATTACAGATCTCACATGAGGTAGCCCAACCAGTATCAACAAACACTAAAAGAACATGCCAATTTCTTTTGTATAAGTAGTCTACCATAAAAGAATCCAATCAAGTAGTGGCATGGAGTTGGAGTTGTTTGTCTTAACATTATAGGAAAGATGACCTTGTGGAATGGCATAGTTGGTAAAATGTCACTCTCTTTTTCTCTTCATAAATAAGACCTATAACTAATTAGTTTTGATGTATTATGTTGCCTCGTACTTGATTTGGTCTTGTGTGGATCACATCATTGAAGGATAGTTAAGATGTGCTCCATGTGAAGGGTGGAGAAAAGTAGCCAATATGGAATTTGCAAAATCCCTTCTTTGACTTTAGCATATGACCTATGGGTTATGGCATAAGATCTTTGCAGGCTTCTAATTGCTACATCATAATTGATGCAGGTTGGTTAGATGCTCACATGCCTACTTATCTCTCTTGGAAGGCTTTTAGGAATGAATTTGTTTCTTTAGGTAGGTCATTAGTGAGGAGGTCCACAAAGGCTCCATCTTTGCTTTTGGAGGGTTTGAGGATTGGTTGCATCTCTCATTCTCAAGATTGGTGAGGTGTCCTAGAAACATCACTAGAAATTGTGCTTGAAGGTTCTCCCATCTTGCCTTTCCTTCCAATGACCTTTCATGTCAAGTTCACCAATGTCAAAGGGGTTTTAGTCGAAAGGTCGTATCCACTGGGGATCGAAGAGAAAAGGAAGTAGAGAATAGGAGATAGAAGAGAAGAAAAAGAATAGGCAAGGGATTCTAATCTGCCAAAGTCTTTACATAATATAAAGACAAAGCTCAATGATTCAAAGCACTATGTATTGATAGAACTTGAGAAGATAAACAAAATCCTTGTATGGGCCTCTCGGAAGCAAATCCAAGTATTAGATCTCTTGGAGCTCCCTGGTAAAAACCAAAAATACTCACCAAACACTAGCTTCTTCTTTGCTACTCAGATGACAAATCAGATGGTTCCGTTGGCTCTGAAAGGGGGGTAAAATCCTAGGGCACTTGCTCAGGATTCTCCTAGATCTCTCCTTCTTCCTTCTAGTATAGAGTGTCGTTTGTTACCTAAAAACTACGACCATGCATCGTGCAAAGGAAGCCCCTCTTTTTTCATGAGCTTTCCCAAAACTAGCTAAAAAACAACCTGCTTTTTACATGTCACCCTATTCTAGAAGTTTTCTACACCTTTATAGGATATTTACAAGAAATAATATGTAAAATATCAAAAATAAGCAAAACTTGTTCAAAAATCCCGTATTTTGGAACTATCCCTACTATCGATACTAACACTAATGACTAATATGACATTGACTCTAAGATTAATAAGAAAGCCGGATGATGATGCACTCAGGTTTTTCACACTGTGTCCGCATGGCGACATGACGACGGTACCTTTGTGTGCTTTGGAGCTCCTTAGTGAGGATTTGGAATGTTGGGGGTTAAAGACTCTTGTGACTAGCCACCCACGTTTACTCTATACATTATACCCACATGCATGCATATTGTAGGTAGCAGCCGTCCGTCATTGTTACTTTATTCTTTATTCTTTCACTGGCAAAAGAATAAGGAAAGGCAGGCCACACATCGTGACTATTGGAGCTCCCACACACCGGTCTCTCTCTTCTTTGCTTAAACCTCCATAGCTCTTGCTTTCATTGTTGCTGCTTCTAGCTCTGGTCCACCTTTCAATGGATATTAGAGTGGGCATTTGAGAAGCTTCACCAATATTGCATTCAACATGAGAAGAGAGATTTACAGCTTTTATGGTAGCCCCATTTCAATCCATTTGAGGTATGTATTGCCTTTCCTACCTTCAATGCTTATTTCAAATTGGTTGAGGAGCTTCTGAGGGTTTAGTTAAGCCTTGTTGAGTGCTAATTGAGCTAAGAAGTAGCCATTCTATCCATTTTGAGTGGATATTGAGCATGTCGTAGTTATGGACAACTATGACAAGTTGACAATACTTTCATATTTCGGCCATAACTTTTGTATATAATATTGGATTGAAGTATTTTATAGCTAGAAATGAAGAGTGCAATGAGAACTACAAATAAGTACTATAGAGTTGATTTGCACTTGGGCTTCTTGGATGCTTTGATGGATATGTCTTGAGCTTTGTTTGCTCAATTTGCCTTTTGAATTTGCACAATTTGCACTTGGGCTTCTTGGATGCTTTGATGGATATGTCTTGAGCTTTGTTTGCTCAATTTGCCTTTTGAATTTGCTCAATTTTCTCTTGGGCTTCTTGGATGCTTTGATGGATATGTCTTAAGCTTTGTTTGCTCAATTTGCCTTTTGAATTTGCTTCCAATGGGAGATGATGGTACTTACTTGGCAAAGCTTGGTTCTTTGAGATAGTGGGGCTCTTGCTCCATGTATATATGCTCTCTTGTATGCTTTTGCTGGATGCAATTGCTTCTCCTTATGGGTTGATTTGACTTTGTATGTTTTGGACACCAACACTTACTTTTGTTAGTAGTTTGTTAATGATGTATACATGCATATTGGTTATACATTGAGCATCATTGCTCTTTGACCCAGTCTATTATGCATTTGGCAAATCTTTGTAGTTGCTCTTGAGTTGCATGATGTATGTGCTTACGGGATGTATTATTTACTGACACTTTAAGTTCGTAATAGTCTTTGGCATTGGTGGTCCATGCCTATTCATTGCTAGTTGCATTCTACATATCGCAATTATTACATGAATATCCATGGTAGTGGGAGCTTGATTTCTTGTCTATTTTCCCATAGTTCAATTGATGTACACTATTGTATTTATTACAACATGGTTGTAATTACTATTTTAAGCATTCTTTTGGAGAATAGACACTTTAGTTTTTCATTCTATTCATTGCAGCTTATGGTCAGCTATACCCTCCTTTGTTCCTACCTTTTCGCCCACCCTTTTGGATCAGTTTTGGGGCTATTTTGTAGTGATTACAATAATACATACTCTTATAATTTGCAGACATTTGTAGTCATTATGGCAGGTTCTCATGCATCAAATTGATAGTGCTATTTTCAACATTAAAAAATTTGATGGAAATAATTTCTAATATTCAAAGATGTAAATATGGCAAGTCTTGGTGCAGAAGAGGCAGGTTAACAAGCCATTGAAGCTAGAGAGTATAAAGATAGAGCTTTGTCATGCACATAATTGGATAGAACTTGATGAGCGATGCAAGTCCACTAGCATTTTGTCATTATCAAAGCATGTGTATTTTAATGTCATTGATAGTGAGGGTGGTGCATATGCATTGTGGAAAAAGTTTATGATCTTTATGATGAGTAGAGTTCTACTTCTCAGTTGTATTGATTGAAGAAGCTTGTGGACCTTCGCATGAAGGAGGGCACACCTGTGTCTACTTAAATGAGTTGCACTCTATTATTAGCCAACTTATCTCACATGACATCAAGTTTGAGGATAATATCAAGTCTTTGTTCTTGCTTGTCACACTTCCCGAGTTATGGGACACTTTTTGTATTGCTATGAACACTAATCTCCCTTGAGGGTGGTTTTAAATACAATGATGTAGAGAGTGGTCTATTGACATAAGAACTAAACAAGAAGAACATTGATGTAGCCCACACTTCTCATGCATTGATTGTTAGAGGTAGAAATGGTGGAAACGGCAATAACAATTGTAGTAGAGACTCACATTCCACCAAGGGTAAGTCTTAGTCTCATGGGCGATCTCGCAACAAGTCTCATGGATGTAAGTCCTCTTTGACATGTCATTATTGTAGCCATCAAGGTTATATTAGGCCGTGATACTATAAAATGCACAATGAGAAACGCAAGGGAAAGTACATAAAAATGCAAAGTCCACCGAGATTGCACTTGTGTGAAGATAGAGGAGATAAATGCATTGGAGTATAGTTCAGATGACTACATTCTTGTAATTTCATCTCTTGATGCTACTCAATTGATTGATACATTGTCTACTTACTCTTAGGTGTTGGCTACTTGATTTGGGGGCTTCCTTCCATGTTACTTTGCATCACCATTAGTTTCATAGCTACTATACTACTACTATTGGTTCATTTACACTAGGAGATGGCATTGCATTGGATATCATCGGCATAGGTTATGTTAGAATAAGTATTGGTGCTCCATTTGTGCTTCATCATGTACACCATGTCCCAGATTTGACAAAAAGACTTATTTAGCTAGATGGTTGGATGACAATAGGTATGATATATTTTTTAGTGTTTCTTCATAGAACATTGCCCTTGGCAATCTCTACACTTCACTTATTTATAGGAATATTGACCGTGTATTGGTTGTGACCAATCTTCCACATGTTTCTTTATGGCATTGTTGCCTTAGGCACATGTCTTTGAAAGGAATGAAAGTATTAACCTGTTTCTAGTATCTCCCACCCTTGGATTATTATTGTTTAGACTCGTGTGATTATTGTCTTTATGGCGGCCAAACTTGTAATCCACATAAGAATTTTGGTTCTATATGTGTGGACAAGATTTTGGCTCTTGTGCATTTAGATATTTGTGGCCCCATGCCCTATCAATCGTTGGGTAGCACGAAGTACTTTATTGCGTTCATTGATGATTTTTTGTATAAGGTTTGGGCCTATCTTATTAAGTAGAAATCGGATATTTTGCTTATGTTTTTGTGCTTTCTCACCATGGTTGAGAACCGATCTGGATATAGCCATAAATACCTATAATTTGATAATGGGGATGAATATATATAGGGATTTTGAGCATCTATTTGATGAGAGGGGTATTAAGCATTAGTTAACCACCCCATACACCCCACCCAGGGATTGTATTCCAAAGAGTCCATAGTGTGCTTAGTCAGGTAGGCTTACCGTAACACTTTTGGGCTTAGGAAGTTACTACTATTATGCATCTCATTAATAAATCCCCATGCACTACTCTTTGGTGGTAGAGTTGCAGAGGAGGTATGGTTTGGTAAACCTCCCTTGTATGTACACTTGTGAGTCTTTAGATGTAAGATTTTCTGTCATATTCCCAAAGACAAGCACAATAAGTTGGATCGGAAGCCTATTAAGTGCATCTTTCTTGCACATGGGGATGAAGGTGAGATGGGATATCATCTTTGGGATGTGTAGACTCAAAAGGTTATCAACAACCATGGCATTATGTTCCATGAGGATAAGATGCATATGAGACCGGAGCAGGTGATTGAGATATGTAGGGTGATCTTTCAAGAGGAGCCTCCTATTATCATATAGCCAACCCCATGAGGCAACCTCTTGTAGTTGTTGATTATGTAGTAGTTCAGGATTCATATGTTGTGCAAGATCATGGTGTTGGACAAAGAGGACAAGGTGCATAAGCCCCATAGTGATTTTTGAGGTACTTTGCTAAAGCTTCATGTCCTCTTTATCACTATGAGCCATCTATGGATTATGTCATGGTGACAGGCTTTGTTGAGCCACTTATCTATGAGAAGGCTAGGCATAGAGGTGATTCTTACTCTTAGGAGAGGGCTATGTAGTTTTAGTTTGATTCATTGTAGGGGAACCATACATGGGACTTAGTTTTCTTACGTGATAGAAAGCAAGCATTGCCATCCAAGTAGGTGTACAAGTTGAAGAGTGTCCCTAGTTACTCTTAACTAGCATATAAGGCCAGCTTGATTGCTAAGGGTTTTAAGCAAGAAAAGGGAGTTGATTTTGATGAGATCTTCTCCCCTATAGTGAAGATGCTAAACCTATGTTTGGTCTTAACCTTGGTTGCTCAATTAGATGTGGATCTTTATCATATGGATATTAAGATAGCTTTCTTACATGGAGACCTTCATGAGGACATTTGTATGCAACAACCTAAGGGATTTGCGGAGAAAGGTAGGGAGCCTCCCTAGTGTGCAAATTGAAGAAGAGTCTTTATGGGCTCAAGCATTTCTTTAGGGATCAGTACCACAAGTCTAATGCTTTCATGCATTCAAATGGGTATTTCCATAGTGATATGGATCCCTGTTTATACACAAAGAAGGTCCGTGATGGGGTCTCCTTATCTTGGTGCTTTAGGTCAATGATATACTTATAACTGGGAGTGCTCATTCTAACTTGGATGCTCTAAAGACAACTCAAGAAAAACTTTAAGATGAATGACATGGGACATGCCTCATAGATAGTTTGTATGCACACTACATGCAATTGCTTTAAGAGACTTCTCTACTTGTCCTAGAAGGAGTACATGCATAGAATACTTGAGTGATTCCATATGCAAGAGGGTAAGCCTATTGGCTATTTACCTTCTCATGTGAAGGTTAATTAGGCTAATTTTCCATAGTTAGATGATGAGAGGGCTAGGATGGCCAAGGTTTTGTATGCATCCATAGTGGGTAGTTTGACCTATGCCACAATAGCCACTCATCCTAACATGGTATTTGCAGTTGGAGTTGTGGCACTCTATATGACTACACCTAATAGAGGCGCATTAGGATGCCGTGAAGGGTATCATGAGATACCTCAAAAGTACTTCAAATATGTGCATTTCCTATGGTAACAAGGATATAGAAGTCTTTGGTTACTTTGACTCGGATTATGCAGGACATGTAGATAGTAGGAAGTCCACCTCTGGGTATGCCTCTACCTATGTCCAAGGTGTAGAAATTAACAACCTTATCTACTATTGAGGCTAAGTACATTGTAGTCATTGAGGATTGCAAGGAGGCCCTATGGTTAGAGGCCATTTGGTTGTAGATCTTGGTATGACTATGACTCCTACAACACATTGTGCAAACTTCCATTTGTAGTCACCTTTTATACTATACAAGAGTTGGTAATTGTGGCAATATGTGAGATGAATGAAGAAGACATAAATACACGTGTTGATTTGGTCAAAGCTTAATGAAGTGATGGAGATGTGTGGGCATCCCAAAGCCAATTTTCAAGGATCCATGGTTGATAAGGCAAGTGCCAATGGGAGGGCGCTTTGCACAACGTTCAATATTGGAATAGGTGACATCATGCAAGAAAGAGAGATCTTGCTTACTTCATTGGGAACAAAGTCTTCATATCATATCTTCAAGTATATACACTAAAACTTTCAATATGTTCGAACACAAGTGTTTGTGTTGCATGTGGGGATGTGCATCAATAGAAGATGATGTAGCTACACAATATCAATTCATTGAAGCATGGTGAACCATGGGAAAGGTTGTAGGTTGCAATATTCCTACAATAGATTGTTGGCTTAGTTGGTAGCATCTTCGATATTCACACTGGAGAATACACTTTGATGGGGTGAGTTCTATCCTTAGATCAAATAGTGTGTGTGTTGTTATGCTATTCTCACACTCTATTATGCATTTCTATTGTTTTTTCTAGCAAATGCTTAGTTAGAATATACAAAATGACATGCATTCACTGGAGGGAAATTGTATAGTGTAGGACTGAGTGTAGGGAAGCTTGTAAAGTAATTGCAATAAAGAAGCAACCTATGCCAACAATGGTAGCAAGGATGGTGAAGCAAATGACACAAACTAAAATGCATCAACAACTAGATTTTAGAGGTGACAACATAACTATGGCGAGGAAATGAAAGAGTAATGAGCAAGTGAGATCAAAGGAAGTGAATATTACTTGGACACCAGAGTATGTAACTCAAATTCAACCTTTAAAAAGGGATACAAGATAACAAAATTTTGAGAACCTGACACCATCAACCCAACCAAGGCCAACATCACCAATTTTTTAAAGTAGTGGTAGAGACTAACCTATACCACACAATATGGACTATCAAATAGACAATGACTCACAACCATATGCAATGTTAAGGCTAGTTCATAGCTCGACAAGAAAAAAGCAAGAAACCAATCTGAAACACAACACAGGGCACCCACACCATCATAATAAGGAGATGCCAGCAATTAACTTAGAATGGGGCATTAATTCACGTGGTTCTACAATAATAGTGTAGACCACACGTGGAATATATGTTTTTCTATTAAACATGCTCGTGGTGCACATTTGTTGGCTGCAAAAGAAATCAGCATGTTAGAGAGTGGTAGTTTTTTTTTACATAAGCCAACACAACAAGTAGGGCCCATGAAGGCACATATAGATATTAGTAAGGTATCTCACAAGCTGTAGGGAAACAAATAGACTCTCCATTGGTTCTAGATGTAATTATTAAGAGCCACATTGTAATGAGAGCCCTTACATATGAGATTTTTATAATAGAGATATCCAACTTAAGTGTCTTACAAGAGTGTTACAATGTGCACACCATTGTTGAGATTTTATGGATAGTGATGTAGAAGAAAATGCATATTTGGCATGCAAGCACTTGTACTACATATATCTTTGAGTGCTTGGAATGGATGCAAATATAAATAAGTTCATACACCAAACCATACTCACAAAAGAAAACTTGCACCTCATATTTGGAAGCGAAAAACCCTTTTCACCATCACCAATTGTGTAATCAAGTCGAACAAAATGAGTTACGCTAGTAGTTTGCACAAATGTATTTTCTTTTCTTAAGAAACAAATTTGTCACCACTCACCTAGCTTTCATTGACCCAAATTCTATCAATCTCTTTGTACCTCAATCTCCAATATTATAATATAGTTGGATGGTTAACAAAAACAATATCAAACACATCAACTAAAGTATTAGCAAGCTTCTTGGTTTCTTTAAATCTTCTTTCTTAGTTACTTTGGTTGTTTCAATAGGAGCACACAAGCATATACATGAAAATGCAAGCAAGACAAGTTTTGCCCTAAAAAGGTAGGGATGGGAAGGGAGAAGAGTCTTTGGGAGGATATATATATATATATATAGAGAGAGAGAGAGAGAGAGAGAGAGATTGTGTTTGTTGTTATGCTCATCAAAAGTTAACAATGATCCAACTCATACAACTGAAGAGTTTGCTATTTCTATGATAGCTTGCACAATAGTTTTTGAATTACCATCCTTGCAGCTACCACGCAATTCGCAAGTAAGAAACCAATCATTACCAAAGAGTTTCTCTAAGCCTGGCACACATGCAAAGAAGGGCAAACAAAAGAATGGTAGCCCCAAAAATTGGTGAATAGGAGAGAGGAGGTCCCATAGAGAGAGAGAGAGAGAGAGAGAGAGAGAGAGAGAGAGGATGACAATTGGAGAATGAGGAAATTGAGGGGAGAGGATTATGAACAAGAAATGGTGGTAGTATTAAGAGGAGAAGATGGTGGTGGTGGTTGCAACTTGGGTATATAGAACAAAAATAGGGAAACTACCAAAAAAGCCTCTTTACCCCTCCCCCTAAAATCACAATAGCTCACCTAAATATATTTCTAAGAAAGGATCCAATACTTTGGACACACTAAGGCATTCTCTCCATTTTGACTACGTTTTGAACAAGTAATAAAATCACAATGTCATGAATTAACAAGGGTTTGCTTTTCTTTTAAGATAATCCAATAGGTTTCAAATTTTGGCCAAGATAAATTCGATTTATGGGAGATGACGTATAGTGCTCAAACTTCAAGGGCAACCCATGTTCTTAGTTTGAAGGGATGTAATAAAGCACAATTTGCTGGTAAAAGACCTTGGAAATTATGTTGCTAACACATTGAAGTGGATTGCAGCTTGTCAATTTTCTAATCATAATCGAGATACCTTCTTTAGCATTGGTACATGGATAGTGAAAATCATTAGCAAGTATTCCAAATGGTGAAAAAAGTGATTCGGACTTATGTTTAATCGCTTTGTATTCCACCTTGTCTATCCATCACCTCAAAGTACCTACCAAGTATTACAAAGCCTCCAGTGCATGTTTGAACTTCCTGAATCAGTATACTAGTCCCTAAAATGCACTCGAGGTGGATGTTGATGTAGTGACGTTGGCATGGTAATGGTAGGATGAGCACTGGCTTTCAGCTCCATTAGGATCGGCATTCGTCCTCGAATAAATGCTCTCCGTTCGCATGATTCTCAGGCAAAGCTCCTTCCGTGCTTTCGAAGAGACCTGTAGGAGAATGGCAAATTTAAACATAACGGCCCGCATGTATTGAAGTTCCATCCTCGCTGGGTACGTGATATGCAAGCAAGGGCTATTTATGTTCCTCCAAACTGCTGTGTAACCAGCCCTGCTTCACGATTTGCTTCAGCCCACATCTTAGAAGTTACCCAAGCAGGATGGCGCATGTTTGTGGGTCTCGAAGTCACAATTCAGTCATGCATGTTTGTTGATTCCTCTTTGCTTACCAAGGAGTAATGTCTTGCCAGCGAGTGTTCTCAGGCATTGACTACCTGACCAGGTGTAGAGGAAGATTCGACAGAGGCTGCCAAAACACCTGCAACTAAATGTTGATCAGTGACTAGAATAGAGAACTACTCAAATTGTGAGGAGGAATCCTGCATTAATGACAAGCCAAACCCCACAATAGAAGAGTTCAGTTTCCAAAAATGTTTGTCCATCTGTAATAAGAATGACATTTGTAATGGTTCCTTCACCGGAAACAGCTTCAATTCCGAAGCACCTAACCAGCTCAATGCTTAAGAGCTCTAACGTTAGAAGCAGCCCTTGGCTCATTAAAGATCTCAGCTGCAAAGAAAGCGTGGTTTGGTGTTGGTTTTACAAGCAGCTACCAAAGTTCTTCATCACAGACTGGATATCCAACAAATGTATGCCATTGTTATCATACTCCATCTATCAAAAGAAAGTTAATGGAGAGCATGCCATAGGCAAGTATGATATGCAAGAGTCTAGAAATCTCATTTCCTTCGTGTAATTCAATTTCTTCTCTTGCATGTCAGCATTCGTGTGTACAGAAGGTGCCTGAAAATCAAGCCATACCACTTTGGTTATTCTATTTAGGATATGTCTACAAACCATACATTAATCAATCACTTATCATTACGAAGTTTCGCTTTGATACCAATTGTAACATGCCCGCCTATCAGTTGTCCAAGCACGTTTTAGCGGTCCATCGAGAAACGAATCTGAGCGTCGCTGCTCGGCACTCCCATGGAATGTTTTGGGGTTTGTCTCCTAGGGTTTCTCGAGTCCTCCTCGCAACGGAACGTTCATGATCAAACCCACTGGGATCGACCTGAAATCTAGGTTCCTAGTGGTCAAGGTCTCCTGATAACATTCTAATGTCAAGTCCTGGACATCCTACTTTACGCCAAGATACCCAAGCCAAAGCAGACCTATTCTGCACTTGGTTCAAAGAGAATGGGAAATGAGAGAGATGCACCACTCAACCTCTCTACCATAGGGCATAGTCCCATTTCGGTCCCCTAAAATGGCATGAATCGGGTTCTAACCTAGTGATACCTAAAGGTCATATAACTGTAGAATCTTGTGAGAAGCCTCCTAGTTCTATGAAACCACCCTGCCATAGGACAGAACCATAGGGGTTCTGCCCACCTGCTTCCCTTGATAGCTTTAGTTTTCTAATTAGGTCCTACCACAATTATGTACGACATTTAAAATTACCTTTTTTAATTAAGCCTTTAGAGAACATGGTTCGTTCCCGTAATTTACAGCACAAACACAAATACAGAGCAAGTGATTCTTTGACAATAAGTTCAAACAAATTCCTTAACTTATCTTCACGTTAATTTTTGTCTCCTGCCTATACAGGAAAAATTATGTATCCCTTTTGTCCAACTGAAGTACCTGGTCCAAATCACATGGCACCATAATTTCCATCCTTTATCTAAAATAGGATCTTCCAAAGCCCTAAACATTGGGCTCACGACAGTCTACAACTCCGTTTCAGACTAGGCAAGGGGTGTCCAGAACTCCACTGATCCCAAGCGACCTAGAAGTGAGACACAACTTCCATGGTGCAGGAGACCGTCTTTGAAAGCTAATAAATGGCACGTGGCAGCACACACTAGACACTGACAGGAGTAAATTGTAACAGTATTGGAGGTAATGTTTTGCAAGCCCAGCTCTCACTCCAGTCACACTAGTTTTTTAAATTAAAGAAAATACAGCACTGACCTCGTCCAGCAATGTTAATGAAGAAGAAACACAGTGAAATGCCATACAGAAAATGTTTGAGAGCTATTTTTGTTGAAGAAAGCTTTAGGAATTTGCTAATTTTTCACCTTGCACCAGCCTTTACTCATGTACTGAGGGTTGATGAACTTTACAAATTGGTTGCTCTATTTTTCAAACGATTACATGTACCTTGCTGATCTAAATACAAGTCCCTTCTAGTACTGCGATGCAGCAAAACACTTTTCTTTTAATGGGACATACAGTCATATTTCTTTACCCACTCCACAGTGATCCCTCCAAGGTTCACCTGATAAAAGATTAGCACCAGTCCCAACCGAACCTTTTTCAAGCCATCAAATAATCACTAGCCAGTAAGTGTGTGAATGATGTATTCTCTCAAAATCTTGCAGATCACTTTACCATATTAATGATCCCCCTCCTCTTCCAACTCATCCGCATCATCAAAGCGTTCATCATCAATCTGCAACTGCATGCATGTGCAGATTGAAGGAGAGACATTAGCAATGCCGTAAGGAAAGATTACCCATGACCTGAAAGTGTGTGCTATCATAAGCAATTTGTACTTCAGAGCATCAAAGCTTTGTGAATACCTCAGAAATCCTGCTAAACTCGTGATCCATAGTACCATTTGACTGGCCTAACGTGTTTCCTAGAACCTCATGCTCATTGAAAAACCAATCGGCCTCACCTTCAGGCTCTGCTATTAAACATACACAGGTGATTAGACCCTTGCAGAGTGCAGAGCAACAAGACAAATACCATACAAACTCCTAAACAAAAGCATACCCCCTTCTGGATCTGGATTCAACAACGCACATTCACACAATACCTTGAAAAGATTGTCCACTTGAGCATCGTCAAGGAAGGCACTTTTGAACTAAAAAGCCAATTATAATTTGAAACCAAAGATTTGTCTACTGATTGAGGATACAGACACTTGCATCCGAAGGAACAAGGCGCATTTCTTGAACTCTTGACAGGTTAGCAGCATCAAGATTGCTCGGTTCAACACCATCTTCATCTTCATTATCAGAACCGTCAGCTGGCTCTATCTGTACAGATCAATCAAGCATAAAAAATGATAAATCATATTTGTTAGTCTACCCATCAACTAGTTCTGTCAGGACATATCAATAGCCCAGGGCGACAAAACAAAAACAATCAAACACTCTTAACAATGTGGTTACTATATTTATTGCACTTACCGATTTGTTAAGCTTACCAGTTAAACAAGGTGAATTACCAGTTAAACCTTACTTAGCTCTTTAAAACAGCCCCAAAACTCAAAACTTACCAAAGTTTCTATGCCCCATAAGAAAAACACCCAATCTTTGGGAGGATCCACATGGATGTGTGCACATGGATGTGTCCTATCTGTGAGCATTCATGCCGGATGTATGATTGCTTTCATAAGCAGCTTGTATGCATCAGTCTCTTTGTTCAGGCCTCTAAGTTCTAACCGAGCTTTAAGGTCCAACACTCCAAGTGCATAGCTATATTTGCTGTTGTTCATGCTTGCATGTCACACACAAGTTCCAAGCTATGCAAGACCATCTACTGCTTTTTTGTGTTTCCATCCTGCACATTGACTAATGTTCAGCTCAGCCTGAGAACGGTCATTGTCTCAGTAATATCATCTCAGTTTGGATAGCATGTGCAATCCATAACCTGCTGCAAAAACTGCAAGCTAAGAACTAACACAAGGCTGCACACCCATGAAAGCTGGCTTCAAAAGGTCAAAACACAGACATGAAGATAAAAGTGCAGACTTGAGGAACCTGGACTAACAACATAACACTGCATGACTGCACCTGGATAAGCTGCCGCTAGTTGTCAGCTTCTACTAAAACCTTGTGTGCAATGGTTTGTGGCTTTCTTGCACCGTGCCTGTAACATGTCTGACAGCTGAGAATTGGTGCAGGTGTGCTTTGTATGGGAGTCTTCACAAAGGTTGGTCCAGCCATTTTACTACATCTTGAGAACTAGTAAAGCAAAAGTAGATAAATTTCCAAGGGATCCTCTGGTGGGTAAGTGGGAGAGTTTGCTCGCTCTCTCTCTCTCTCTCTCTCTCTCTCTCACATCCTTGAGAGATGCGCTCTAATTTCATATATCCTGCTAAGAATTTCAAGTTTAAGTGATTCTATACTGTAGGTTTGCCAATTTCTCCATGATATAACAACGTCGAGATACTGGGCTGTAAAGATCAGGTTTACTCATGTCATGTTACCTTATTATATATACAAGTAACCCAGTACCATTTCCATATCAACTATACTGAGTTGCTTTGTTTGGGTTGGGGAACGTTTTTTAAATCTAGACTAGTTTCCCTTTTCAGGAGGCAATCAAATCTAGGTGTCCTATGCAATATAAGCAGAGATGTTATACAAAAGATTCAAAGAGAATTTGAAAAGTCCAATAACTTGCATTGAAGGAAAAATAAAATAAGAAGTAAACCTGTGTGTAGATGCAGGGCATTGGATAAGACTCGGGATCCCTTGATATAGCATGCATTGCAAGTGATAGAAAATCCACTGCATAACTAGGTGAATTTGTGTCACTTAGCCAAACCAACCTCCTGCATCAGCAAAAACCTAGACACATTTAGGCTCTAAAGAACTATCTATCTAATAACACATTTTACTATATATAAAAGCCCAGATTGATTGTGAAAAAAGAAGACATACTTCAGGTAGACACTTATCAAGAACTAAGACCATAGAAAGATATAACTTTGCACAAACAACTTATGAAACAAATTTGACTTTAATGAGACAGACATATGAATGATTTGCAATTTAGCAAGTTGATTACATCAGACGGGCCAGCCTACTTAAGGAGAGGGAATGATCTGGCCATCAATGGTATGTGCATATGGTTCGCATTTCAGTCAAGGACTAACATTGCAAGGATCACCACATCGGACCATGCTACAGCCCAAACACCCAATGTCCCATAGTGGGTATGTATTTACTATTTTCTCTTGGCTCTACTTCCTTTGCTTGGTCCAGCAGGAAGTAGCAAAAGGCTGAGTGTAGGGCTTTATTAAGTGCTACCACCAAGGCTGTCTACCTTTAGAGGTCTCTTACATATGTAGTTCCCCATTGAGACCCCATATCGATTCACATGGACAGCCAAATTGCCATAGCACTTGTTGGCAATGCCATTGTCTCTACCAAGACGATGTATTGGGGTGTACTACCACTTTCCAGAAGAAAAGGCTTAGGGTACCATTCGGCTTGCATATGCACTTACAGCAGATAACCATGTTAAGCTCCTCGTGGAGCTATTCAATCAGTCACTGAAGTGTTTGTGCACTGGTGTTGCTCTTAAATCTCAGAGGGTGGGTTTTTCTTTTTTGATGGGGTTTTGTTGGGATTTTCATGGTTTTTATAACTGACCAGAAGGCATGATATAAATATTTTCATTTAATTTAAGATTCTTCATGAGAGAGTAGAGTAGAGTAGTATGGCTATGTATGGCTGCATGTGTGCCTCTGAGAGCGAGTTGGCTATGTATGGCTGCATGTGTGTCTCTGCCTACATGTAGGATTCCCAACATGAAGGATAGATATGCATACTGTAATAAGCAAGTTTACCATTTGCTCCCTTGCTTTGATTATTTGCTTGATATGCTCGTAAGAGGTCTGATTGAAATGTGTCCATGCATATATCTTCGGATGCCATATCTAGATATCTATCCACTCCCCACCCTTTAAACCATTTTCGCATATCCAGCACCCATCCTGTTGAAAGCACTTTACTTTTCCACGTTTTCTATAGGCATGTGCTAGCATCCCATGCCCGTTTGGGGAGCCTATTGTCATCCATTTGACATACTCAGGTGGCATATCTCAGTACTTGGATCATAGCATGTATCTCAATTGGCCGACAGTCACTTTCCAAAAGTATAAGTACATATGGTGTGGTGCTTTCGATGCCCAAATGTCTACGAACAAAAGCTTTTTGCAGCTTCTAAATGTCATTCCATACGGATGAGGAGATGCTCCCCCCCCTACACTTCCACTCCATATAATACCGTTTGTAGAACATATGCATCAAAAAACATACAGCATATTTTCTAGCATTTAGTATCTGTGCGGTTGCAGTCGTTTTCAAAGTGATAATACTTGCTTTTCCCTGCCGCTAATCGTCGCTCCACACATGTATGCCATCTGTGGTCTGTAAGTATCTCAATCCCCAAGTATTTGAAAATAGATACTACCTCTATATAATGTCCCACATAATGTACTTTTGGTGGGGTCTTTGATCGCTTGGTGCACACAGCCATTAGCTTTGTTTTTATACATTCACGGTCAAACCACTATCTTGACAAAACCGTTCAAGAATCCCCATGAACTCTTGCATACGTTCCCCAATATATGTAAAGAAGACCACATCATCTACATAAAGCAAGAGCAAGATGGCAAGCATACCAATATGCGGGCTTTTGGCTTCCTCTTTATTCATAGCCGTGAGAAGTATTTCCTCTAGCTTATCAATGCATAAACCAAATAATATAGGGGAGACCAGGCAACCTTGTTTGACTCCCATATTACTCTCAAATACTTATGACAGCCCGTTGCGACCTTTGAGGTGGCACACCACTCGTTGATATATTTTGTAAATTCCCATGCATGGGATCCCTAATTCTTGCATTCGTTGCCATAAGCCAACCCTTGGTACGGTGTCAAAAGCATTCTTAAGATCCACAAAACAGCAATACAAAATTGAGGGAGCAATACAAGATTGCTCCCTCAAGCCGACTCTCATCCATAAGCACACGTAAAGTAACCAAATGGTCTATGGTATTATGACCAAGGCGAAAACCTGCTTGTCCATAAGCTCGTTTGTTATTACTTTCTGCCCATTTACTCAATTGCATTTCCAAGACAGTACTAAATAGCTTTGCCATGGCTGAACTGACCATAATCGTGCGGTAGTTTGTGAGCAAATTGCAATCTTCTTCCTTATACAACGGTTGTATCCAATTCTCCTACCATTCTTGGGGAAAACCATATGTAAAAGCATGATATATCACATGCAACATAAAAAGTCTCGTCTCCTTTGTTGTCCATTTCAACATTCCCGCAATTCAATTGCAAAGTATCATATACTTTTCCATTAGCCATCTTGTTGAGGGCTGCCTTCAATGTTTCTAAAGTGAACAGAGCACTAAATGGTTACGTATGTACATCACATTTGATGGGATATACCCCTTTATGCATATAAAGTTTTGTAACATACGATAGCATGTCAGCATCTATAAAATCCCCCATAGCATTTGACCATTTGGTTTGCACTTTTCTCCATGCTTGCCTTGGACATTTCTCAAACTCCCTAGCATCTTCACTTTCTTTGACCACTACATACCATGGTCGCTTTTTACACGTGAGAGCACTATATTGTTTTTCTGTCTCACTTCGTTCTTGTCCCTTAGGGAGGATTTTCAGCTTTCTACCTACAGTCTTACATTCATCATCAAATCATTTCTTGCATAGCAATCCTTTAACATTTTTGTGAATGGGTCTTTGGTTTCCCAAAAACCTCTATAGCCGTATTTAACATTACATGTCTCAGATCAGCCCATGTGCTCCTAGTACGATTGCTCACAAGACTATCCAGGTGACCAACATATGCTTGTTTCTTGTCTACATCAATACGGAATGCACCAGTACCTACTGTGTCCCCCTACATGTCCTACATGGTGGCAAATATCAAGTGTCAAGCCCAAAGCTATATGATCTGATTCTGAATGTTTTCCAACTAACCAGAACTCTCTGATCATGCATAAATCATTCATGTGTACCATTGCATAGTCTACCACACTGGAACCTCCACTAGCTGAGTAACACGTGTATCCTTCAGTATTGGGGAAACAATTCATACCATTCAATATCGGCATATGCAAACCATTAACCATATCCATCAAAGCACGTCCATGCATACATAAATCATTCATGTGTACCATTGCATGAAACCTCCACTAGCTGAGTAGCACGTGTATCCTTCAGTATCGGGAAAACAATTCATACCATTCAATATCGGCATTTGCAAACCATTAACCATATACATCAAAGCACGTCCATGAGCGTTAATGTTTGTATCCTCAGACTGTCTACACCAACGTGCATCTACATCCACAATCTCTTCCTTGTCTAGCTCATCACGCGCTATGGGCTGAAATTGTATACGTCCAATACGCACATTTAAGTCACCTAAGACTATCACATGTCCTTGTTGCATATATGTGCATGCATCCATACTCAAATCTTCAAAAGATTCTTGCGAATCCACTTCATGTCGTGCATAGAAGGGGGACACCTTATGTGGAATGTAATATCCCGCAATGTACATCGGTGTAGTGTACTTGAGCATAATCCATATATACCGCTTATGTCGGTCTACTTTACATACATCAATCATTCCTTCCAAATGACATTCGTATATGCATGCAACTCCTCCTTGCCCTCTTTTTCCTACATGTGGCTGATATGCGCTATGAATTATGTACCCTGGGATATCCAAAATTCTACATATCTCCCGACAAAACGACTTCCTTATATCAGGCAACACAAGCACAGGATCTGAAGTCATCTTTTCCTTCAACTTTTCAATGCTGAAATTTCCACTGTTGTCCATCTAAATGGCACATCTTTCTTTTGCAAAGCATGCAATGGAGATGCAATTTCAGCAAACCCGCGTACATACTTCCTATAGTAAAAACATAAACCCAAGAAGCTGTGGATTTCATGAACATTCTTCAAAGCTGGCCATCAATGTATTGCTTCAACCTTAGCATGGTCCATACGAATACCATCAACCGATCCAATATGTCCCAAGAAGTGGATTTCATGCAAAAAAAATTCACTCTTTTTGTCATTGATAACCAGCCTATGCTTACGTAGCTCATTGAAAACAATGTCCAAGTGCTTTCTATGCTCTGTCTCATTCTTTGAATAGACAATCATGTCATCAAAGAAAGTATCCACAAATGCTCTATATGGCCGAAAGATGCGATCCATCATCCGATTAAAAGTGGCAGGAGCATTCGTAAGTCCAAAAGGCATGACAAGAAATTCATATAACCCAAAAGATGTCCTAAAAGCTGTCTTAGACACATCCTCCGGTCTAATGCATATCTGATGATATCCACTTTTCAAATCTATACGACTGAATATTGCTGCCCCCTGCAATCTATCCATAACATCATCGATCCGAGAGATTAGAAAGCGGTTTTTCATCGTGATCTTGTTCAAAGCACGATAGTCAATGCACATACACCATGAACCATCCTTTTTTTGCACCAAAAGCACTAGAGAACAAAAAGGAGATGAGTTGGGCTAAATCAGCCCTTTTTCTAACAGCTCATTTACCTTGACTCATAATCTCCTCCTATTGGGCTGCACTGACTCTATAGGGTGGTTTATTAGGAGGACTACTTTCAGAGATAAGGTCTATGCCATGATCTTCGAGTCTTTCAGGTGGTAGCTGCCCTAAAAGTGACTGAGAGAAGCAATCAACATACATTTTCAGAAATGACATGCGATCCTTCTCTAATTTAGACATATTCCCAACATTCTCACTATCATCCTTATCCTTAGCAAAAACTAAATACGCTGAAAGATGATTTTTCATTACTTTAAAAATAGCAACTCCAGATACAACAGGGACAGATTCCCCTTTCAACTTTACATCAAGTGTGAGTGTCTTTTCCTTATGTTGAATAGTGATCTCTTTTGCATATGAATCAATCACTGCTTGCATGCATACGGTGGCACCATGGCATACCAAGCAACACATCACAACCCTCAAGTGGAGCAATGTAAAACTCTTCGATGTCCACATATCCCTGTATGTGCAACCGAAGCTTTCCAATGAGTGGTGTGACAGGTTCTGCATGACCCTTACATGCCATTCCAACTTCCCCCATGGCTCCCATCTCTAATCCTCTTTGATATCTAGACGGGCTGCCATGTCAGTAGAGATGAAGTTGGCTCGCGCATCATTATCAAAGAAGATCAATGCATGCCGATCCCTAATTTTGCCTCATGCTCTATACAACTCAGTAGCATCATCATTGGGCTGATCACTAACAACATCGGGCACTAATCCCACTGATGTTTTGGGCCTTTTACCCTTAGGATCTCCTTGATTTTCTGATTTTGCAACTTGCTGCCTATTTGGACGGTTCTTTGCAATATGACCCTCTTATTCACAAATAAAGCATTTATTTTCAGCCATCAATTCCCTACGTTGTACCAATGTTTTCGAGCCCTTTCTTTGCTGTTTTGGCCTCTTTTCAGGCTGGTTTTCAAATATGCCCCTTTTCTCAGCCTTAAACAACTTTTTATTCGGCTTCTCCCTGCTCTCTAGGAAGCCCGAATCCTTTCCACGCAGCAAAGCATCGGCTGTAGCAGCAGTCTCTATGAGTTGAGACATACTAGACACAGTGGATTTTGCACAAAAATCCCTAATTCCTTTGGACAGCCCACATACATATTTTTCCACTTGCTCATGAAAGGGTACGGCACGATAAGAAGTGACCGGTAGCAATGCATCCCAAAACTTCTTATTGTATTGCTCTAAATTCTTGCATTCCTTAGCATCAAACTTGTTCCAAGCTGTCATGATGTCCACCTCAAAGGTATTAGTCAACCAATTCAATGCAAACATTTGCTTGAATTGTACCCATGTTGACGGTGCTCTACCTTGCATCAAGAGCGTCGACCACCACTGCAATGCAT
The DNA here is from genome assembly GCF_053477565.2 of Lygodium microphyllum. NCBI lineage: Eukaryota > Viridiplantae > Streptophyta > Polypodiopsida > Schizaeales > Lygodiaceae > Lygodium > Lygodium microphyllum. Next base: position 160,348,130 of record NC_141143.1, read on the forward strand.
TCCCCTTCAAGAAAGTGGTTGCCTTTTGAATCTTAGAGGTTTCGGTGAAGTTTCCCCCTGAATAGGCTGCATCAAACTGCTGAATGAAGGTCAAAGCTTTCAACCTATCTTATGCACCACTGAAGGACTCAAACTTCACTGCTTTTCCACCCTCATCGTAGTCTTTCGCTTCCCCTTTGGGAGTCAAGTTGTCATATACTGGCTGCTGCAAAAAGGGTGCATTTGCTGTATTTACATCATGACCAAGCCCAAATGAAGCATTTCGATGACCAGCAGTCATTCCTTGAGCCCCATAAGCATTCGGGGGTGCAAATGCATTGCCAAACATTCCACTTTGTGCCCCAAGCATCAAGCCAATGCTACCATACATAGGGTTTTGCACATTTCCAGCCATACTCGAAAACAATAGGCCTTGCACACCATGCATTGGCTGTTGCATACCATAGGGATTTATGCCATGCATTCCCGTATGCTGCCCTTGGCTAACCATTGCATGAAAAATCGTGCTACCACCAAAGTATCTTGGCTGCCCCATCATAGCATGCATGCCCGGCTATCCAAAATCCATTGGATTGGCACTTCCATAATAGCCTTGCATTTACATTCCTTGCCCCATAGGTACCAACTGTTTAGCTTCATTGGCCTCTTTAGGAGCTTCAAGTGAAGGATTTGGCACTACCTTCGGTGCATCTTGCTGTCCGGAAGGTGTAGAAGTTGACTTCTTCTTCTTGCCCTTGCTGTCCTTCTTCGGAGCATTCAAAAATTGGGTAAACTGAGGATCCTTTGCCAATTCAACAAAGAGATTTGCTGCTGTCCTCATCCGATTCTTGAACTGGTCATCAAATTCCTCCTCACTTTGTTGGTCATCTACCTCGTGACAGCTTGAAGGCCCTGCATCTTGCCCAACAGCAACATTTTCAGCTCGTTGTCCATCATGAGAGTCTTGTCCAAGATTAGGTGTTGCATTTCTATCATTCCCATGAGAATGTCCATACTGAGAGGCATCATCACTGCTTGATTCCATCTCACTATATGAAGACATGTTGCTGTAATTTCTCAGCTGAGCACAAAAATTAGCACTAGCACAAAGCTTTGGCTTGCAATCAGGTGCCTCGGGCTAACCAAATCAAGAGATTGAGTGATTGTCCCGGCAATGAAACCATGAAACCAGCCCTCCTTCTCGGATAGGGTGGCTTAACCTGATTAAGCACTTAATTACAGCAATTAGCAAATGAACATAAACTGAAATGCTCACTTTACCTTCATAAACTTGGACAGTGGACACCCTGTTGGCCCCAAAACTGGCACCCCTTTCGGTATTTCTTTAATTTCAATTGCTGATGGATAAATTACAAGCCGAGATTTCACAATCTCCTTGGCTGATTTAAAAGCCCCTCGATGTTCCAATAATCAGCAAAGCATCCTAACTTTGCAAGCACTTCAGCTTAAACGCAAAAACCCAAGGATGGAGAAACAGAATGAAAAGTGGGGCTAGAATCCCCTAACCTTTGCAAGCACTTCATTTGAAACATGCTGACCAATATAAGCAGAGAAATAGAACAAACAAAGGGCCTAGAATTCCTACACTAGAATATAAAGATTGGCCCCAAAACCTAGCACCCCTTGTTGAGTTAAAAGATGCAATATATATTGATTGACTCTTTATTACAGCCCCAAAACATGCTTATTACTGAAGTTATCATTAAATGACTGCTTTCCTAGAGAGTATCTATGTCCCCTATGCAAAACCCTAATTTGGGAGGATCCACTCATCTATAAATAGACAAGCTGCCCACCATTCGACCTCCATCTATTTTGGCAAATTACTAGCGCCCCATTCTCCACTGTCCACATCCCTTATGGAGAATATCTCAATTCAAGTTGCTGTCTATTAGCAAGTGCTTGCATCCAACCCTCCACCAGCCCATTGGTGTCAACATTCGACCCTCCAAGCTTGCATTCACAAGTGGCAACTAGCCATCAGCCTACAGGTGGCAAGTTTTTCAGCCTTCTCCATCTGCCTGAAAGTCATTTGCTGTTTACATTTGCTGCAGCCATGCATCCACAGCCAGTGTTTGCACTCCAACTGCTGTCGCCAACCTTCTAGGAGCACTTATGCTGTTGTATTTGCTATTTACAGCAGTCGCCTGTGAAACCAGCCTTCCTTCTCGGATAGGGTGGTTTAACCTGATTAAGCACCTAATTACAACAATTAGCAAATGAACATAAACTGAAATGCTCACTTTACCTTCATAAACTTGGACAGTGCACACCTTGTTGGCCCCAAAACTTGCGCCCCTTTCGGTATTCCTTTAATTTCAATTGCTGATGGATAAATTACAAGCCGAGATTTCACAATCTCCTTGGCTGATTCAAAAGCCCCTTGCCGTTCCAATAATCAGCAAAGCATTCGGGCAAATTGCCCCTTGCTTTTCACCCAAGACTCGCTCTAATGGAACCAATTGCTGAGAATACTTGAGCATAGACTGGAGGAGATGAGAGAATGCTGTAGAAAGAGAGAAAATCAGCTGAAATGTATCTTCTCATTCATAGCTCTGATGACAAATCTGATGGCACCAACACCTTCAAAAGGGAGGTAAAACACCAACTCCATCTCCGCTGACGAGCCCTCCTCTCCTACCGCCGCCTCTCTTGAGGCGGAAAAGAAAACTGCATCCTCGGGATCCTTGGCTCGTTCCCATGAAATAACTGCCATGTGCATCACATATGCTAAACAACCTTGCACATTTGATTAGTAACTTAATCAAATGTTACTAGCAAGATTAAAGCATCTCAAAACTTCACGTCCCTGTGACACACCTGCATCATACAGTCAATCTTCAGCCTGTTACCCATTGTTCCTGCAGCACCAGCTGTGCTCAGCCTGGTCCAAACTCTACAGATCTTGCCAACAAAACTTGATTTCAACAAAAGTTGTCATGATACATCTCTCCATAAGCCCCAAACAAGTAAAACTACTAACAATAGTCCCGAAACCTCTTGAAAAGCTCCATACAACTTCATCTAGCTCTACAAAGCTGCACGTAGGCAAAAGACCTTCAGTCACAAGTATCACTTTTTCTTTGGGAAGGAGGGGAAGAGAAAAAGACATTGACAAAAACAACATCAACTTGAAACATCATTTTCAGCTTATTTTTCACCAAAAATAGACTTTTTGAAGCTTGCCTTGGGTGAATCAAAGGGCAATAAATCTTACATTTGCAAGAGCTTCATCTTAAATACAAAAATCCAAGAACAAAGAAACAAAATAAACAATGGGGCTAGATATCAAAAGTGGGTGCAATGATGGAAGCGTATGAAACTACAGTAATAGACTGCACAACATAAGAAAGAAAAGAGACTGCAAAGATGGAGAAGAACATTGCAAAGAAAGAACTCAGAAGAATGCTCAAGAAATGGAATCCATATACCAAGATATGAAACGGTCAAATACAACAATGAGTCACCGTTGAGTGGGCCAAGGTTGTCACATCCGATGGCATCCGAGTAGTACCGTCCGATACTAGTATGGTACTAAGCGGACTAATAAATCTTGGACGTATATCCAATGCTACATCCAGTTTTACCTATACTTAATGTTGGGACTCAAAATAATACACTCTAAGAAACTTTATACCAGGAGTTTACATAGTAAGGGCTTGAGGATTGAAGTGGAGGTAGGGTGGAGATAAGACGAAGGAGAGCTTGAGGAAGTGGGGTTAGAGAGCTTGAAAGTTGAGCTTGAAATTTGAATTTGAAATTAGGGAGGGAAAGAAAGGGTGAAAATATATTGCTAGGAGGGGAGGCAAGGAGGGGGAGAGAGAGAGATTGGGGATATGTACAAGTGTGTTGTGGAGAGGAAGCGTAAAAAACTCCTACAATTTACCCCAAATGATCACAAACGTGTACTTTGAAACAATCAGACAGGTCACAGTTTCCATCAATTGCTATCAAACATGTCGTACTAGACAAGATGGATCGAACAAGTTGACCCTTTCGTCAAATGTGGACAACTGTGGTACTATGATGAGTCATTATCATTGTACCAGATCACCCACGAGCTTAGAGAGGGTGTTAGTTTTGAATTTTTCATTCATTTTTATGTAGCCGATTGCACTATTTGCTAGCCGGCCTATATTTTTTGATGGCCCAAAATGCTAGTCGACTTTTCTCGATTATTGGCCCATTAAATGGCTTGGGCTCTCTCCTTCTTAGTCATTCATCACTCCGCATATTTTCACAAGCAGCCTTGTTGGAGAGAGGGTGCTAGTGTGAGTGCCCACCTTGTGTTTGCCACACCTCTGAAGATGTCTTCCAAGAGGTGACTGTTGGAAGGACCTCTTTAGAACTGCATCAAAGAAGAGCGCAATATGCACAAGTATCATTTGTATCCCATGTACGCATCGCATAGGTTCCTCATAGTTTTAAGTAACTTGTGAGTGTGAGAGATTGACTCCTCACTGTTATCCCATTTCAAAGCAAGAGAGTTGAAATCTAGGACTAAATACTCCTGAAACCACATATCACAACCACTTCTACACAAACCATACTTTCATAACAGCACTACAAGTTAGGTAATCAAGATAGGATGGGAATATAAAGCAAAGAGGAGAAACAGAGAGAGTATACAGCTGGAAGACAATAAAGACTACACTATCAAGAGTTCACACACAGCTGATCACACAAAATGTGAAACCGGCCTGTTCACTAGGAAGGGCGGTAGTGTACAACCAAAATATATAAATGCTTTCACACAATTGACAGTCGCCCACTTTACCTTAACTTAAAGACACGGAATCAAGAAGGAATACAGGAAGCTAGAATGCTCCTGTTGCCGCACAGACACCCTGTTGGCCCCTAAGTCAGGCGCCCCTTGCGGTATTTCTTTATTTTTAAAGAGAGAAAGTACAATGGGTTGTCTTTCACCTATTCTGGGTGAAATTTGACAACATAACAGTACAATTACTGACCCAAATCAAGTTGACCAGGAGGGGAAACTCTGCCCAAGTCTGAAACTTCTGGTTGGAGTGCAGAATTGATCATTTCAGTCTGCTGTAATTACTGGTTCAGACCTGTTCTGAGACCTGTTTACAACTCATACTGTTCTCTGTACTGTTCAGCCCACTGTAATTACTGGTTCAGACCTGTTTTGACACCTGTTCTCAGCTCATATTGTTCCCTGCACTGTCCTGCATCATCTGGGCCAAATGCCCCTTGATTCTGACATCAATTGGGCTCTGAATTAACCTCTGAACAGTCCAGAATCAGAACTGATTTAGTGTTGTTTCAGACACTTGCTTGGTGAGGTTACCACCCTCACCTATTCCTGCTTGTGGGCAGCAAACAACTGCTCCTGTTCCTGGAGAAAAGAGGCTCTTGCCTCATGCAAAAACAGCATATTCCACACAGCTGTACCTGAATCAGAAGAAAGGCCCTTGATTCTGCAGCATAACCATACTGTCAGGGAGGGAGAGAGAGAGAGTAGGAAGCAAGCTCAGCCCTCTGTGCATCATAGACAAGGTAGACCAGCTCTCAAGAGCTCTCCATCTGCAGCTGTTCATCACAAATGAGCACCTTTCAGCCCAAAAACTGCACGCCAGCCCTCTTTAAAAAGGTAAGTGCACCAATTTGTGCCAAGTGGCAGCACCGGAAGATATTTCCCATTCCAGCCTTCTAGTCTAAAATTCTCCATCCTCGGTTGCAAAATTTGACCTCGGCACAGACCAAAGGATTGATCCTCGTGCAAAAACGAAGATAATGACGCAAACAGATTCTGAGGTCCAAAAATAGTAACTCCCTAAATTTTAGGAGTTACTTCCATTGCATCCCACTAGTCTTCTGACCATCATTGCAGACTAAGGCTACATCCAAATCTGTAATGTAGCTCAATTGAAAGTGAATTTCCACTGATGACCCCACATGGACTAATCTCTTGCAAATTTGTCCATCTTCACTTTGAACTAGTCTCTTCCAGGCTAGTTCTTCAACACACTTGTCCATATACACTTTCACAAGTCTCTTCCAAACTTGTCAATCTACAGTGCCATCAGTCTCTTCCAGACTTATACTGGACCTTAACTGTCCAGTCTTGAATCACTAGACATTCCTGTCCGTTTCACATACTAACCATGCAACTCAGGCATTTAGATTTCAAGAGGGATTCTTCCAAAAAGAAAAACCAAATAAAATATGTAATAAAGAAATCAACAAAAAGGTAATAGTTGTCACAGTCTTGTGACATACCTCCCTCTTGAAATCGCAAACGTCCTCGTTTGCATGAATGTCATACATGCTACCAGCTAACCCAGTGAACTTACACTTGGCAGCACATGTACAACACATACATGCTATCAGTCAACATTGTGTACTGAACACACTGTTAACACATGTATGTTCTAACTGTGAAACATGGCAGACTATCATCATGTGACTCCAAATCACCCTAACTAGAGATCTAGTGGCCGGTACATCAAAATGATATCCCCACTGAGTCAATTCACAGAATACATGCCTGATCGAGTAACCATTGTTACAACATGTATTGAATCCAATAGAAGTAAAAACTGTATTCTTGCAAGCAATACTTACTTCTTTAGCACATATGGACACAATAACTGTCAACCTGTACAAAATCTGTTTCTGTACATAATTTCTTTCTTAAGCAATTGTCACTTTGACAATCTATTTCAGCTTAGAGATACAAGGGGTCAAGGTAGGTTGCAAGCGAAATGCTTTAAGGTAAAGTTCCAACACATTAGGTGACTCTGCAAGTTCACCTTCGTCCATCCACTTAGCATCTATAGCTGGATAGTTCTTGAACTTAACCAAATACCTTCTAGCAACTTTGCCTTTCACTTTCCTTTCCTTGTGTGCCAATACATGTTCTAGAACAAGAATTTCATCAAGTTTCTCAACTTCGGGCTGTTCCTCAGCTGGCATATCTTCTGGCACATCACCCACATAGGGTCTAAGAAGACTTACATGGAAAGCATTATGAATCTTCCAATTGTCGGTAAATTTCAGCCTATAACTGACATCACTAATCTTCTCTGTTACTTGAAAAGGCCCATAGTATCGCATACTAAGCTTAGTGAAAAGACTTTCCTTGCCTTTCCGCTTCTTTAAGCGTGCCTTTTCAAACCGCAACAGTACCCAATCACCAAGTGAAAATATCAATTCACGACGATGATGATCAGCAGCTTTCTTTTGCTTTGCCTAAGTCCTTTCAAGGGCATGCTTAACTTTCTGATACATTTCACCCATACTCTGCACATACTGATCTACCTGAAAAATCTTATCCTTTGTATGCAAAATGGGAGGAACCTTTTTACCACCTTCAACAATTTCAAAAGGGGCTTTGCCTATTGATGAATGCACAGTATTATTGTATGCATACTCGACCAAAGGCAAATATTGCTCCCACTTTGACTTGTGCTCTGACACATAGCACTTAAGCAGATCCAAGACAATAGAATTTGCCTCTTCTGACTGTCCATCAGTCTGTGGATGAAATGACGATGAAAACTTAAGCGTTGTGCCCATGTTCTCAAATATGCCTCTCTAGAATAGACTTGTCATCCATGGATCACGGTCACTAACAATAGGCTGTGGCATACCATGATACTTGAAGACATTGCACATAAACAAACGTGCCATCTGATCTGGTTTTATCTTCTTCCTGACAGGAATGAAATGAGCCTGTTTGCTAAACCTGCAAATAATAGTCCATATCCCATCATTTCCTGCCTGTGTCCTTGGAAGATCAAAGATAAAATCCATAGCTATGCTTTCCCATGGTTTATCTGGAATAGGCAATGGCTGTAAGCCCTGGTGCTTTTTGCCTATCAAACTTGACCTTCTGGCAAATCAATCACTGCCGCACAAAAGCATCCACGTCTCTTCTCAAAGTAGGCCAATAAAAGAATGTCTCTACTGTTTTGATTGTTGCATCAATACCACGATGCCCTGCATACGGTGGAGAATGACTCTCTGTCATAACTTTCCGTCTCAATGGCATAGTCACACATAGTCTACCATGCATCAAGATGAAACCATCCTTGAGAAGATAATGCTCATGATGTTGTCCATTGATAAGCTGATCAAAGATCCTTGCAAAATCTTCATCATCAGCATATTGTTCCTTCATGTCATCAAGCTCATGATGATAAGGAATTGACACGGCTGAAATTTGTGGCTTCCTTGACAAAGCATCGGCCACAACATTCTTTTTGCCTTCCACATGCATAATCTGAAAATGGAACATTGACAAAAAGTTTGCCCAACACATATGCTTTTCTAACAGCTTAGTCTGAGTTAAGAAATAACGCAATGTCTGATGATCTGTCTGGACAACAAAATCTGCACCAAGTAGGTAGTGTTTCCAACAAGAAAGCGCATGAATCACAGCCAACAATTCTTTCTCATAGACCTGCATGGTCTGCTCTGGCTCTCGCAAGATTCTGCTTTCATAAGCCACTACCCGACCATCTTGCATTAACACTGCACCAATGCTATTGCCACAGGCATCACACTGGACAACAAATGACTTCCTAAGATCTGGCAGAATGATCACTGGACTAGAAGTCATCTTTTCTTTAAGAAGGTTAAAAGCTGAAATCTCTTTTTGTGTCCACTGGAAAGAGACTCCTTTCTTCTGTAAAGCATGTAAAGGTGAAGCAATCTCTACAAAATTGCGAATGAACCTCCTGTAGTAAGAACACAAACCCAAGAAGCTTCTAACATCATGGACAGTCTTCAAATCTGGCCATGTTCTAATTGCTTCAACCTTAGCAGGATCCATTCGGACACCATCCTTTAACACTATGTGCCCTAGGAACTGGATTTCTTCCAAGAAGAACTCACTCTTCTTGCCATTGATAAGCAACCTATTACTGCAAAGCTCATCAAAGACTGCTTTCAAGTGTTCTCTATGCTCCTGTTCATTCTTTGAAAAGACAATCATGTCATCAAAGAATGTACCAACAAACTGCCTGTATGGACGAAAAATCCTGTCCATCATTCGATTAAACGTTGCAAGAGCATTAGTAAGTCCAAATGGCATTACCAAGAACTCATAGAGACCAAACATGGTCCTAAATGCAGTCTTATGCACATCCTCTAGCTTAATCCTGATTTGGTGGTATCCACTCTTCAAATCTATCCTGCTGAAAATTGACGCTCCTTCCAAACGGTCAAGGATGTCGTCAATTCTTGGAATGGGGAACCCGTTCTTGATGGTACTCTTGTTCAACGCTCGATAATCTATGCACATGCACCAAGAGCCATCCTTCTTCTGCACTAAGAGCACTGGTGAGCAAAAGGGAGATAAACTTGGCTGAATCAGCCCTTTTTCTAAGAGATCATTCACCTGGCTCAATATCTCTTTCTGTTGGGCTGCACTAACCCTATACGGAGGTCTATTTGGTGGGCTACTGCCTGGCACCAAATCTATCGCATGATCCTCAGACCTCTCTGGTGGCAACTGTGATGGTAATGAGTCAGAAAAACAATCACTGAACTGAGACAAGAAAGCAGACCTGTCTCTATTTAACATAGAGAAATTTGACTCATCATTATCCTTGACATCACGTGCAAAAATCAAGTACGCAGAAAGATGATTCTTTATTACAGATGTAATGGCAGAAGCCGATACAACAGGTTCAGACTCTCCTTTAAGCTTTACATCAAGCACATGAGTCTTTCCCCTATGTTTCAAAGTCAGTGCCTTGTTAAAGGCATCCAACACACCATGCTTTCTGAACATCCATGGCATTCCCAACAAGACATCACAGCCTTCAAGTGGCATGATATAAAATTCTTCTGCATCAACATAAGACTGTACATGAAGACGCAGCTTTCCAAGAATGGGTGTCACAGACTCTGAGTGGCCATGACATGCCAACCCTGCCTCTGCTGTGTAGCCCATTCATCTGCTCTGATGCCCAAAGTAGAAGCCAACTCTGGTGAGATAAAGTTTGCCTTAGCTCCAGGATCAAAGAAAATGAGTACATGTTGATCCCTAACTTTACCCCAAGCTCTGCAAAGCTAATTAGCATCCGAGTGTGGCTTGTCTCCCAGCATATCTGGCACTAAACCTGCTGAAGGTTTGGGCTTCTTTCCTTTCCTATCCTCTTTATCATCATCAACTGATCTCTTATTCTTGTCCGGACAGTTAGACACAATATGACCAGTCTGCTCACAGATAAAGCACTTCCTCTCAGCCATTAAAGCCTTTCCCTCTTCAAGAGACTTGTGCACAAAAGGTTTCTTGTGGTCCTTTGACTGTTGTCCAAAGGACTTGGCTGGTTTCTTCTTGAACTGCCAAGGTTTACCTGTGCTTTGAGAATTCTGGTAAACCTGTTTACCAAATGGCTTCTTTGCTGAAAATTTTTCAGATTTGTCCGGTTTAATGCTGCCCCCAAAACCACTTGACTGTCCCAACAATAATGCATTTCCTGTAGTGGCATTCTCAATTAACTGAGTCAAAGTGGTGACCTTTGTCTTTGTACAATAATTCCGAAGTTCCTTGGGCAGCCCACAGCAATATTTCTCTATCTGCTCGGTCAATGGCACAACCCTGTAAGAAGTAACTGGAAGTAAAGCCTCCCAAAACTTCTTGTTATAGTCTTCCAGATGCTTGCATTTAGATGCATCCAAATTGTGCCAAGCTGACATAACATCGATCTCAAATTCATTGGTCAACCAAGCAAAAGCAAATACTTGATTGAAGTAAGTCCAAGTGGTAGGAGCCTGTCCTTGCATCAACAGTGTACTCCACCACTGACTAGCATTGTCCTTAAGAAAAGTAGCAGCTTTCCGAACCTTAGAAGACTCTGTAAAGTTCCCTCCTGCAAATGCGGCATCAAACTGCTGTAAGAAAGAAAGAGCCTTAGTCCTATCTTCAAATCCTCGAAAGATGTCAAATTGTACGGCTGCACCACCTTCCTTGTATGGCTTTGGCTTCTCATGAGCCATCAAGGATCCGTAGGATATGCCTGTAACATAGGAACACTAACAGGTGGCATAGGAGTTGCCGGACCACTGACTACAAGACTAGTAGACACAATACTTGCTTGCTGATTTTGATAACCAGCCATACCAAAAGTGCCCTATGGCATGCCAAAACTGCCCTGAACTCCCTGAAATCCAGGCTGCATGCCTATATTGCCATACATGGGGTTTGGCATAAAACCCTGTGTACCCCCAAACACTGTTCCTGGTACATAAATCTGGTTTCCAGGTGCATAACCAGCCATACTCTGAAATACAGATCCACCTCCAAAGTACCCAGGATGTACAGAGGTCAGTGGGAAAACCTGTGGTAAAGCCTGAAAATTGTTTCCCTGTCAATTTAGGCCAACATTTGGCTGCTGTAAAGTGGCGAGCTGAACTGGCAATGCTTGTGTAACTAGTGTTTCCGCCACCTGTTCCTGGATAGTCGGAACCAATCTTGGAGTCTCCATTGACTCCGCAAGCTGCCTTGGTGTTTCCACTGAATCTGCAACATGCTTACCCTTATCCTAGACCTCTACTGGATCTGAAATCCTTGCAGATTGCCCAACTTGCTGTAAAGGAAAAGAGGGCTGCAAAAATGCCAAAAACCTTGGATTCTGCATCACTTGAGTAAACATACTCACAACAGCAACTAACTGAGTCTTGAAAATGTCTTCATCCATAGAAGAAGCCGTAAGAACTTGTGGCTCAACCATAACGGGAGTAACAAACTGTGGAGGTCTAGAAGACTCTCCCACTTCATGAACAACAGGGATCTCCTGTGATGAAGATGCTTTCTCTCTGGTGTCTTCCTTTCTATCAGCCATAATGCACAATTCTGTGTCTTACACCCAAACAAACCCTTGCTCACTCTTTAAGGAAAAAGTGATTCGGTCCCGGCAATGGAACCATGAAACCGGCCTGTTCACTGGGAAGGGCGGTAGTGTACAACCAAAATATATAAATGCTTTCACCCAATTGACAGTCGCCCACTTTACCTTAACTTAAAGACACGGAATCAAGAAGAAATACAGGAAGCTAGAATGCTCCTGTTGCCACACAGACACCCTGTTGGCCCCTAAGTCAGGCGCCCCTTGCGGTATTTCTTTATTTTTAAAGAGAGAAAGTACAATGGGCTGTCTTTCACCTATTCTGGGTGAAATTTGACAACATAACAATACAATTTCTGACCCAAATCAAGTTGACCAGGAGGGGAAACTCTACCCAAGTCTGAAACGTCTGGTTGGAGTGCAGAATTAATCATTTCAGTCTGCTGTAATTACTGGTTCAGACCTGTTCTGAGACCTGTTTACAACTCATACTGTTCTCTGTACTGTTCAGCCCACTGTAATTACTGGTTCAGACCTGTTCTGACACCTGTTCTCAGCTCATATTGTTCCCTGCACTGTCCTGCATCATCTGGGCCAAATGCCCCTTGATTCTGACATCAATTGGGCTCTGAATTAACCTCTGAACAGTCCAAAATCAGAACTAATTTAGTGTTGTTTCAGACACTTGCCTGGTGAGGTTACCACCCTCACCTGTTCCTGCTTGTGGGCAGCAAACAATTGCTCCTGTTCCTGGAGAAAATAGGCTCTTGCCTCATGCAAAAACAGCATATTCCACACAGCTATACCTGAATCAGAAGAAAGGCCCTTGATTCTGCAGCATAACCATACTGTCAGGGAGGGAGAGAGAGAGTAGGAAGCAAGCTCAGCCCTCTGTGCATCATAGACAGGGTAGACCAGCTCTCAAGAGCTCTCCATCTGCAGCTGTTCATCACAAATGAGCCCCTTTCAGCCCAAAAACTGCACGCCATCCCTCTTTAAAAAGGTAAGTGCACCAATTTGTGCCAAGTGGCAGCACTGGAAGATATTTCCCATTCCAGCCTTCCGGTCTAAAATTCTCCATCCTCGGTGCAGAATTTGACCTCGGCACAGACCAAAGGATTGATCCTCGTGCAAAAACGAAGATAATGACGCAAACAGATTCTGAGGTCCAAAAATAGTAACTCCCTAAATTTTAGGAGTTGCTTCCATTGCATCCCACTAGTCTTCTGACCATCTTTGCAGACTAAGGCTACATCCAAATCTGTAATGTAGCTCAACTGAAAGTGAATTTCCACTGATGACTCCACATGGACTAATCTCTTGCAGATTTGTCCATCTTCACTTTGAACTAGTCTCTTCCAGGCTAGTTCTTCAACACACTTGTCCATATACACTTTCGCAAGTCTCTTCCAAACTTGTCAATCTACAGTGCCATCAGTCTCTTCCAGACTTATACTGGACCTTAACTGTCCAGTCTTGACTCACTAGACATTCCTGTCCGTTTCACATACTAACCATGCAACGCAGGCATTTAGATTTCAAGAGGGATTCTTCCAAAAAGAAAAACCAAATAAAATATGTAATAAAGAAATCAACAAAAAGGTAATAGTTGTCACAGTCTTGTGACAAAATGACTATTGAAACAAGGAAGATCTTATCGAACATAGCCAACAAAGAGCCTGAAAAGGCATTAAATGTACAGGACATAGATGTTCTCAGTGAAAATGCAGACTCTAATAGCATTAAATGCACGTGACAATAATAAAATAATGCAGAAAATCAAAATGCAAGCAACCAATGTCAAAATGGATGCAATTGAGGCTGGAAAACAGGTCATTTTGCTCCAAAAACAGCTCACCAAGAATGGGCTAATCAGCAATGGAAAAGTGAGAGGGTAAACTATCCACAACAAAAAATAACACCAAGATCACATCCCAAACATGGATGTTTTATACCCTGTTAGAAGTGAGTGCAGTAATGGAGGCATGTGAAACTATTGTAATAGACTACACACCACACAAAAGAAGAGGAACTGCAAAGATTGAGACGAACACTACAAAGAAAGAACTCAGAAGGATACTCAGGAAATGGAATCCATATATCACAACAAGAGACAATCGAATAAATAGAGTCATGGGCTGAGTGGGCATTGGCACTAGCTCCCTCTCTCCAACAGGACCTACCATGAAAATATGCAAAGTGATGAATGATTGAGGAGGAGAGAGTTCAACCAATAAATAGGCCAACAACCAAGAAAATTCGGCCACATAAAAACGAATAAAATAATCAGGTGCTCAAATAAAGACCGATCAGTGTCCAGCCCACTGGATCATGCACAAACTCACACATGAACTGACTAATTTGCTAACACTAGAATCCCCTACACTAGGATATAAAAAATAGATTGGCCCCAAAACCCAACACCCCTTGTAGTATTTCTTTATCATATCAATATTGCTATTCATGGATCTGCAATGCTTTTGCACCTCTCTTCAAATGCACTTGCCAGCCAACAGCAAAAACACCACATTCTGAACCAAACTCTTTCAAATTCTACAAAGGCACATGAACCTACTCAACACAGGATCTTGTCAAGAAAACCTTGTAACAAAACCTGTCACAATAGATCTCTATTGAAGCACAAAACCTAGGCAAAACTGCTAAAAACAGTCCCGCTATTGGTCAAAAAGCTCAAACAACTTTGTCTAGCTCTAGAGATCTTTGCAAAGCAAAATCAGCCTTCTCCAACAGCCAAATGCCTTCGCCCAGCCGAGAATACCTTCACCAATCCTCAACAGCTCCCCCAAAGCGAGGAACCACTTTGCCTTTCCCAAACAGCTTTGCCCTGGCTGGTCTCAGCTTGGTTGGGCCCTAGATCAGCACAATCAGCATATAGGTGTCCTAGTTCAGCTTCTACAAGTGATGAATTCCTTTTACTAACAATAGATCCCTCTTGGACAGCCATGCGTTGCTTAATAATGATCCTTGGTAGTGGAAGAGTTCCATTCAAATTTTTCCTTTGTCTTTTGCCTATTACTTTCACATTTTCAAGCTTTTCATTGCATTAACACAAATTTCCAACATAATACTAAATGAAAGGTTATAATTTCAAAATTCAGCCTTTACTTCATTGAATTTAGGTGTCCCAACACAAAACTTTGGCTTAAACCCTTTCTGATATATTAGATGTTGAGCACATTTGCACAATCCATCATGACCTTTTCTTTGCCCCTACTTGGCACTTCATCTTAAACACACAAATTCAACAACAAAGAAACACAATGAGCAATGGGACTAGAATCCCCTACACTAGAAAATGAAGACAAATTGGCCCACCTAGCATTCCTTGCAATATTTCTCTATCATTACAAGAGATCGTTATAACTATTCATGGATCTACAATGCTTTTGCACTTGTCTTCAACTACACTCACTAGCTAAGACAAAAGACACCACAATCCGAACCAAACTAGCTCAAACTCCACAAAGACACGTGAACATGCTAGACACTTGATCTTGTCAAGAAAGCCTGAATTGACAAAATATGTCACGATGATAAATCTCTCCATGAACCCAAAACCTCAACAAAACGCTAAAACAATCCTAGAATAACTAAAAGGCCTCTAGACAACTTCATCTAGCTCTAAAGAGCTTATGTATTTTAAGAACTTGGGCTGTCCAAAAAACCAATCCTTTGGAGACATCAATAGCCCTACCATCACACAGATCAAATAGGAAATGGCAAAGACCAAACCTCTCTCTCCACACACACACACACACACACAAAATTAGTCCAACATATCTTGTCTCCATAGACAAAAATGGCTGCTTAAAATGAATGGGAAATCCTTTTGTCAAATTACAAGATCGAGAAAAGTACATAAATAAGGTTATAGCCTATAAACAGATGATCACCTAAAACTTTACTCCCTCTCCTGAATTCTAATTATGATTCTCCTTATAAACTTCCACTCAATGTGAGCTCCAAGTACTAGTGTGGCTTTTTCTACAAAAGTGCGGACTCTAAAACCTATTGAACAAAAATCAATGGAGAAGTCAAGCTTTCTTGGTCAAGGCAGGATAACTCAGGAGTAGAATTTTACTGCTTTTTATATATTAATGACCTGCTTCTTCACTATTGACAATTGCCTGTCTTCTTTTATATGGTGCGGGGATTACTTGGTAGTAACATAGAGAGTGCCAGGCTCCTGGAGAGGAGCGTTGTCGAGGGCTATGCCAACCTGCGCCTGGCGCAAGCGCAACGCCTCTCCCGCCACCACGTCGAGGCGAGGGCTCCCATCAGCATCCCTGTCGTTGAACAAGACAAGCCCGCGTGCGGCAGCCGCCATAACCAGCAGATTTGCCTTTGTCAGTACCAAAGTTTACTGAAGCCCGCGACGCGCATGAGCGAAACGATTACTTTTGTTTGCTTGTTTATATATCCGGCAGCAGAATAGGGCAAGCTTTTCATTTTTAAGTGTAGGGAAGGCCCTAGACCCTAGACTTTCATTTGGGGCACGCACAGTAATTAGAGTGGCAGCACAAGCTTTATACACTCTGGAGAACATCTTATTTCTTACTTTTTACCACTATATTATTTTAGTTATAGGTTCAGAAAGCCTCGAATCTCCATAGGGCTTCTCGAACCTACCCCTTTTTCCAAACCTCTTTTCTTTAATCAAAACCTCTTTCTCTCCTCTCTTTCTCACATGTAATATCTCATTTTCTCTTTCCCTTCACTTTTTCCATTAAAGCTTCCCTCCCTCACCTCCCTTTTTTAAATTAAAACCCCCTCCCCTCTCTCTCACTTATAATCTCTCTCTTTCTTTTCTCCATCCCTTTTTTAATTAAATTCCTCTACATTTCCATCCCCCCTCTCTCATGTGTACGGCCTCTCTCTCTCTCTCTCTCTCTCTTTGTCTCTCTCTCAAATTAAACTTTTTAATTTAAACTTTTTTAATTAAATAATTTAAAAGTTTTTTTAATTTACAGTTTTTTTAATATAGTTTTTCACACACTTTGAGAATGAGATCAAATAAAAGAGAGAGAGAAGAAGAAAAAGAAGAAGACGGAGAGAGAAGGGGGAGAAAGAGGAAAGATAATAGTCTTTTTTTAATTTTAATTAAATATTTTTCTTCTCCCCTCCCCCCTCTATTTCTCCCCGAACCTCCAAAGGGCTTCTCGAACCTACCCCTTTTTCCAAACCTCTTTTTTTTAATCAAAACCTCTTTCCCTCCTCTCTTTCTCACGTGTAATATCTCATTTTCTCTTCCCCTTCCCTTTTTTCATTAAAGCCTCCCCCCCTCACCTTCCTTTTTTAAATTCCTCCCCTCTCTCTCACTTATAATCTCTCTCTTTCTTTTCTCCATCCTCTTTTTAATTAAATTCCTCCACCCTTCCCTCCCTCTCTCTCATGTGTACGGCCTAGGTTTTCTCTCTCTCTTTCTCTCTCTCTCTCTCTCTCTTTTAGATTAAACTTTTTAATTTAAACATTTTAAAAGCTTTTTTTAATTTAAAGTTTTTTTAATACAGTTTTTCACACACTTTGAGAAGGAGATCAAATAAAAGAGAGAGAGAGAAGAAGAAGACGGAGAGAGGAGGGGGAGAAAAAGGAAAGAGTATAGTCTTTTTTTAATTTTAATTAAATATTTTTCTTCTCTCCTCCCCCCTTTCTCTCTTACTACTATATTATTTTAGCTATAGGTTCGGAAAGCCCCGAACCTCCAGAGGACTTCCCGAACCTACCCCTTTTTCCAAACCTCTTTTCTTTAATCAAAACCTCTTTCTCTCCTCTCTTTCTCACGTGTAATATCTCATTTTCTCTTCCCCTTCCCTTTTTTTATTAAAGCCTCCCCCCCTCACCTCCCTTTTTTAAATTAAAACGCCCTCCCTTCTCTCTCACTTATAATCTCTCTCTTTCTTTTCTCCATCCCCTTTCTAATTAAATTCCTCCACCGTTCCCCCCCCCCCTCATGTGTACGGCCTAGGTTCTCTCTCTTTCTCTCTCTCTCTCTCTCTCTCTTTCTCTCAGATTAAACTTTTTAATTTAAAATTTTTTAATTAAGTATTTTAAAAGCTTTTTTTAATTTAAAGTTTTTTTAATATAGTTTTTCACACACTTTGAGAATGAGATCAAATAAAAGAGAGAGAGAGAGAAAATAAGAAAAAGAAGAAGACGGAGAGAGAAGGGGGAGAAAGAGGAAAGAGAATAGTCTTTTTTTAATTTTAATTAAATATTTTTCTTCTCCCCTCCCCCCTCTCTTTCTCCCCGAACCACCAGAGAGCTTCCCGAACCTACCCCTTTTTCCAAACCTCTTTTCTTTAATCAAAACCTCTTTCCCTCCTCTCTTTCTCACGTGTAATATCTCATTTTTTCTTCCCCTTCCCTTTTTTCATTAAAGCCTCCCCCCTCACCTCCTTTTTTTAAATTAAAACCCCCTCCCCTCTCTCTCACTTATAATCTCTCTCTTTCTTTTCTCCATCCCCTTTTTAATTAAATTCCTCCATCCTTCCCCCTCTCTCTCATGTGTACGGCCTAGGTTCTCTCTCTCTCTCTCTCTCTCTCTCTCTCTCTCTCTCTCTCTCTCTCTCTCTCTCTCTAATTAAACTTTTTAATTTAAATTTTTTTACTTAAATATTTTAAAAGTTTTTTAAATATAGTTTTTCACACACTTTGAGAAGGAGATAAAATAAAAGAGAGAGAGAGAGAGAAGAAGAAGAAGAAGAAGACAGAGAGAGAATGGGGAGAAAGAGGAAAAACAATAGTCTTTTTTTAATTTTAATTAAATATTTTTCTTCTCCCCTCCCCCCTTTCTCTCATATGTAGAGCCTAGGTTCTCTCTCTCTCTCTCTCTCTCTCTCTCTCTCTCTCTCTCTCTCTCTCTCTGTGATTAAATTTTTTAATGTAAATTTTTTATTTAATTAAAATAAGAATACACACACACACAAAAAGAGCAAAAAAGAAAGAAGAGAAGAGGGAGCGAGCGAGAGAGGGGGGAACAGAGAGAAATAGAATTATAGAGAGAGAAAATATGAAATTTAAGAGAGAGAGAGAGAGAGAGAGAAAGGAAAAGAAAAAATGAAAAGAAAGAAGAGATGGGGAGAGAGAGACAGAGAGAAGAAAATGAGAGAGAAAATAAGAAGAGAAAGAATTTGAACACAGTGAGAGAATTATAGAGAGAAGAAATATAAAATTTAAAGAAAGAAAGAGAATTATAGAGAGAGGAAATATGAAATTTAAAAGAGAGAGAGAGAGGAAAATAAAAAAAGAAAAGAAATGAGAGAGGGGGGAGAGAGACAGAGAGAAGAAAATGAGAGAGAGAAAATAAGAAGAAGAAGAGAAAGAATTTGAACACAGAGAGAGAATTATAGAGAAAGGAAAGATAAAATTTAAAACAAAGAGAAAAGAAAAAGAAAAAAAATACACTCTCTCTCATGTGTACGGCCTAGGTTCTCTCTTTCTCTCTCTCTCTCTCTCTCTCCCTCACTTAGATTAAACTTTTTAAATTAAACATTTTAAACGCTTTTTTTAATATAGTTTTTCACACAGTTTGAGAAGGAGATAAAATAAAAGAGAGAGAGAGAGAAGAAAAAGAAGAAGAAGACGGAGAGAGAAGGGGGAGAAAGAGGAAAGAGAATAGTCTTTTTTTAAATTTAATTAAATATTTTTCTTCTCCTCTCCCCCCTTTCTCTCATATGTAGGGCCTAGGTTCTCTCTCTCTCTCTCTCTCTCTCTCTCTCTCTCTCTCAGATTAAACTTTTTAATGTAAACTTTTTGTTTAATTAAAATAAGCATATACACACACACACATAGTTTTTTTTTCTTTTTCTTTTAAATTTTATCTTTCCTTTCTCTATAATTCTCTCTCTTTGTTCAAATTATTTCTCTTCTTATTTTCTCTCTCTCATTTTCTTCTTTATGTCTCTCTCCCCGCTCCCTCCTCTCTTTTCTTTTTTTATTTTTCTCTCTCTTAAATTTCATATTTTCTCTCTCTATAATTCTCTTTCTTTCTTTTAAATTTTATATTTCTTCTATCTATAATTCTCTCACTGTGTTCAAATTCTTTCTCTTCTTATTTTCTCTCTCATTTTCTTCTCTCTATCTCTCTCTCCCCATCTCTCATCTCTTTTCCTTTTTTCTTTTCATTTCTCTCTCTCTGTCTCTCTTAAATTTTATATTTCCTCTCTCTATAATTCTCTTTCTCTCTGTTCCCCCCTCTCTCTCTCCCTCCCTCTCCTCTTCTTTCTTTTTTGCTCTTTGTGTGTGTGTGTGTGTGTGTGTATCCTTATTTTAATTAAACAAAAAGATTACATTAAAAAGTTTAATCAGAGAGACATAAAGAGAGAGGGAGAGAACCTAAGCCCTACTTATGAGAGAAAGGGGGGAGGGGAGAAGAAAAATATTTAATTAAAAGTAAAAAAAGACTATTCTCTTTCCTCTTTCTCCCCCTTCTCTCTCCGTCTTCTTCTTCTTCTTCTTCTCTCTCTCTCTTTTATTTTATATCCTTCTCAAAGTGTGCGAAAAACTATATTTAAAAAACTTTATATTTAAAAAAAACTTTTAAAATGTTTAATTAACAAAATTTAAATTAAAAATTTTAATCTAACAAAGAGAGAGAGAGAAAGAGAGAGAACCTAGGTCGTACACATGAGAGAGAGTTTATTTTTTTCTTTTTCTTTTCTCTTTCTTTTAAATTTTACCTTTCTTTTCTCTATAATTCTCTCTCTGTGTTCAAATTCTTTTTTTCTTCTTATTTTCTCTCTCTCATTTTCTTCTCTCTTTCTCACTCCCCCTCTCTCCTCTCTTTTCTTTTTTTCTTTTCCTCTCCCTCTCTCTCTTAAATTTCATATTTTCTCTCTCTATAATTCTCTTTCTTTCTTTTAAATTTTATATTTCTTCTCTCTATAATTCTCTCATTGTGTTCAAATTCTTTCTCTTCTTATTTTCTCTCTCATTTTCTTCTCTCTGTCTCTCTCTCCCCATCTCTCCTCTCTTTTCCTTTTTTCTTTTCCTTTCTCTCTCTCTCTCTCTCTCTCTCTCTTTGATTAAACTTTTTAATGCTCTCTCTCTCTCTCTCTCTCAAATTAAACTTTTTAATGTAAACTTTTTATTTAATTAAAATAAGAATATATATATATACACACACACACACACACACACACACATAAAGCAAAAAAGAAAGAAGAGGAGAGGGAGGGACAGAGAGAGGGGGGAACAGAGAGAAAGAGAATTATAGAGAGAGGAAATATAAAATTTAAGAGAGAGAGAGAGAGAGAAAGGAAAAGAGAGGAGAGATAGGGAGAGAGAGATAGAGAGAAGAAAATGAGAGAGAAAATAAGAAGAGAAAGAAATTGAACACAGTGAGAGAATTATAGAGAGAAGAAATATGAAATTTAAAAGAAAGAAAGAGAATTATAGAGAGAGGAAATATGAAATTTAAGAGAGAGAAAGAAAGAGAATTATAGAGAGAGAAAATATGAAATTTAAGAGAGAGAAAGAGAGAGAGAGGAAAAGAAAAAAAGAAAAGAGAGGAGAGAGGGGGGAGAGAGACAGAGAGAGAAAATAAGAAGAAGAGAAAGAATTTAAACATAGAGAGAATTATAAAGAAAGGAAAGATCAAATTTAAAATAAAGAGAAAAGAAGAAGAAAAAAATAAACTCTCTCTCATGTGTATGGCCTACGTTCTCTCTCTCTCTCAATTAAATTAGAGTTTTTAATTTAAACATTTTAAAAGCTTTTTTTAATTTATTTTTTTTAATATAGTTTTTCACACACTTTGAGAAGGAGATAAAATAAGAGAGAGAGAGAGAAGAAGAAGAAGACGGAGAGAGAAGGGGGAGAAAGAGGAAAGAGAATAGTATTTTTTTTAATTTTAATTAAATATTTTTCTTATCCCTTCTCCCCTTTCTCTCATATGTAGAGCCTACGTTCTCTCTCTCTCTCTCTCTCTCTCTCTCTCTCTCTCTCTCTCTCTCTGATTAAACTTTTTAATGCTCTCTCTCTCTCAAATTAAACTATTTTTCTTCTCCCCTCCCCCCTTTCTCTCATATGTAGGGTCTAGGTTTTCTCTCTCTCTCTCTCTCAGATTAAATTTTTTAATGTAAAAATTTTATTTAATAAAAAAGGATATATATATATATATATATAGACACACACACACACACAGAGAGCAAAAAAGAAAGAAGAGGAGAGGGAGGGAGAGAGAGAGGGGGGAACAGAGAGAAAGAGAATTATAGAGAGGAAATAAAATTTAAGAGAGAGAGAGAGAGAAAGGAAAAGAGAGGAGAGATAGGGAGAGAGAGAGAGAGAGAGAAGAAAATGAGAGAGCAAAAAAGAAGAGAAAGAATTTGAACACAGTGAGAGAATTATAGAGAGAAGAAATATAAAATTTAAAATTAGAAAGAAAGAGAATTATAGAGAGAGAAAATATGAAATTTAAGAGAGAGAAAAAAAGAAAAGAGAGGAGAGAGGGGAGAGAGAGACAGAGAGAGAAAATAAGAAGAAGAAGAGAAAGAATTTGAACACAAAGAGAGAATTATAGAGAAAGGAAAGATAAAATTTAAAAGAAAGAGAAAAGAAAAAGAAAAAAAAACTCTCTCTCATGTTTACGGCCTAGGTTCTCTCTCTCTCTCTCTCTATATATATATATATATCTCTCTCTCTCTCTCTCAGAGTTAGATTAAACTTTTTTAATTAAACATTTTAAAAGCTTTTTTTAATTTAAATTTTTTTCAATATAGTTTTTCACACACTTTGAGAAGGAGATAAAATAAAAGAGAGAGAGAGAAGAAGAAGAAGAAGACGGAGAGAGAAGGGGGAGAAAGAGGAAAGAGAATAGTCTTTTTTAAATTTTAATCAAATATTTTTTGTCTTCCCTCCCCCCTTTCTCTCATATGTAGGGCCTAGGTTCTCTCTCTCTCTCTCTCTCTCTCTAAGATTAAACATTTTAATGCTCTCTCTCTCTCTCTGATTAAACTTTTTAATGTAAACTTTTTGTTTAATAAAAATAAGGATACACACACACACAGAGTTTATTTTTTTTCTTTTTCTTTTGTCTTTCTTTTAAATTTTATCTTTCCTTTCTCTATAATTCTCTCTCTGTGTTCAAATTCTTTCTCTTCTTCTTATTTTCTCTCTCTCATTTTCTTCTATCTGTCTCTCTCCCCTCTCTCTCCTCTCTTTTCTTTTTTTCTTTTCCTCTCTCTTTCTCTCCCTCTCTCTTAAATTTCATATTTTCTCTCTCTATAATTCTCTTTCTTTCTTTTAAATTTTATATTTATTCTCTCTATAATTCTCTTACTGTGTTCAAATTCTTTCTCTTCTTATTTTCTCTCTCATTTTCTTCTCTCCGTCTCTCTCTCTCCCCATCTCTCCCCATCTCTCCTTTCTTTTCCTTTTTTCTTTTCCTTTCTCTCTCTCTCTCTCTCTCTCTCAAATTTTATATTTCCTCTCTCTATAATTCTCTTTCTCTCTGTTCCCCCCTCTCTCTCTCCCTCCCTCTCCACTTCTTTCTTTTTTGCTATTTGTGTGTGTGTGTGTGTGTGTATCCTTATTTTAATTAACCAAAAATTTTACGTTAAAAAGTTTAATTAGAGAGAGAGAGAGAGAGAGAGAGAGAGAGAGAGAGAGAGAGAGAGAACCTAGGCCCTACATATGAGAGAAAGGGGGGAGGGGAGAAGAAAAATATTTAATTAAAATTAAAAAAAGACTACTCTCTTTCCTCTTTCTCCCCCTTCTCTCTCCGTCTTCTTCTTCTCTCTCTCTCTCTCTTTTATTTTATCTCCTTCTCAAAGTGTGTGAAAAACTATATTTAAAAAACTTTAAATTAAAAAAGCTTTTAAAATATTTAATTAAAAATTTTAATCTAACAGAGAGAGAGAGAGAGAGAGAACCTAGGCCGTACACATGAGAGAGAGTTTTTTTTTCTTTTTCTTTTCTCTTTCTTTTAAATTTTATCTTTCCTTTCTCTATAATTCTCTCTCTCTGTTCAAATTCTTTCTTTTCTTCTTATTTTCTCTCTCTCATTTTCTTCTCTCTGTCTCTCTCCCCCCTCTCTCCTCTCTTTTCTTTTTTTCTTTTCCTCTCTCTCTCTTTCTCTCTCTTAAATTTCATATTTTCTCTCTCTATAATTCTATTTCTTTCTCTCTCTTAAATTTCATATTTCCTCTCTCTATAATTCTCTTTCTTTCTTTTAAATTTCATATTTCTTCTCTCTATAATTCTCTCACTGTGTTCAAATTCTTTCTCTTCTTATTTTCTCTCTCATTTTCTTCTCTGTCTCTCTCTCCCCATCTCTCCTCTCTTTTCCTTTTTTCTTTTCCTTTCTCTCTCTCTCTCTCTTAAATTTTATATTTACTCTCTCTATAATTCTCTTTCTCTCTCTCTCAGATTCAACTTTTTAATATAAACTTTTTATTTAATTAAAATAAGGATATATATATACACACACACACACACACACACACAAAGAGCAAAAAAGAAAGAAGAGGAGGGAGGGAGAGAGAGAGGGGAGCAGAGAGAAAGAGAATTATAGAGAGAGGAAATATAAAATTTGAGAGAGAGAGAGAGAGAGAGAGAGAGAGAGGAAAAGAGAAAAGGAAAAGAGAGAGAAGGAAAAGAGAAAAGGAAAAGAGAAGAGAGATGGGGAGAGAGAGACAGACAGAAAAAAATGAGAGAGAAACTAGAAGAGAAAGAATTTGAACACAGTGAGAGAATTACAGAGAAAAGAAATATAAAATTTAAAAGAAAAAAAGAGAATTATAGAGAGAGGAAATATGAAAATTAAGAGAGAGAGAAAGAGAGAGGAAAAGAAACAAAGAAAAGAGAGGAGAGAGGGGGGATAGAGACAGAGAGAAGAAAATAAGAGAGAGAAAATAAGAAGAAGAAGAGAGAATTTGAACACAGAGAGAGAATTATAGAGCAAGGAAATATAAAATTTAAAAGAAATAGAAAAAAATAAACTCTCTCATGTGTACGGCCTAGGTTCTCTCTCTCTCAGTTAGATTAAACTTTTTTAATTAAACATTTAAAAAGCTTTTTTTGATTTAAAGTTTTTTCAATATAGTTTTTTACACACTTTAAGAAGGAGATAAAATAAGAGAGAGAGAGAAGAAGAAGAAAAGAAGAAGAGGGAGAGAGAAGGGGGAGAAAGAGGAAAGAGAATAGTCTTTTTTTAATTTTAATTAAATATTTTTCTTCTCCCCTCCCCCCTTTCTCTCATATGTAGGGCCTAGGTTCTCTCTCTCTCTCTCTCTCTCTCTCTCTCTCTCTCTGATTAAACTTTTTAATGTAAACTTTTTGTTTAATTAAAATAAGGATACACACACACACAAAGAGCAAAAAAGAAAGAAGAGGAGAGGGAGGGAGAGAGAGGGGGGAACAAAGAGAAAGAGAATTATAGAGAGAGAAATTATAAAATTTAAGAGAGAGAGAGAGCGAGAGAAAGGAAAAGAGAGGAGAGATGGGGAGAGAGAGACAGAGAGAAGAAAATGAGAGAGAAAATAAGAAGAGAAAGAATTTGAACACAGTGAGAGAATTATAGAGAGAATAAATATTAAATTGAAGAAAGAAAGAGAATTATAGAGAGAGAAAATATGAAATTTAAGAGAGAGGAAAAGAAAAAAAGAAAAGAGAGGAGAGAGCCGGGAGAGAGACAGAGAGAAGAAAATGAGAGAGAGAAAATAAAAAGAAGAGAAAGAATTTGAACACAAAGAGAGAATTATAGAGAAACGAAAGATAAAATTTAAAAGAAAGAGAAGAAAAAGAAAAAGAAAACTCTTTCTCATGTGTACGCCCTAGGTTCTCTCTCTCTCCCTCTCTCAGTTAGATTAAACTTTTTTAATTAAACATTTTAAAAGCTTTTTTTAATTTGATTTTTTTAAAATATAGTTTTTCACACACTTTGAGAATGAGATAAAATAAAAGACAGAGAGAGAAGAAGAAGAAGACGGAGAGAAAAGGGGGAGAAAAAGGAAAGAGAATAGTCTTTTTTTAATTTTGATTATATATTTTTCTTCTCCCCTCCCCCCTTTCTCTCATATGTAGGGCTTAGGTTCTCTCTCTCTCTCCCTCAGATTAAACTTTTTAATGCTATCTCTCTCTCTGATTAAACTTTTTAATGTAATTTTTTTGTTTAATTAAAATAAGGATACACACACACACACACACACACACACACAAAGAGCGAAAAAGAAAGAAGAGGAGAGGGAGGGAGAGAGAGAGGGGGAACAGAGAGAAAGAGAATTATAGAGAGAGGAAATATAAAATTTAAGAGAGAGAGAGAAAGGAAAAGAAAAAAGGAAAAGAGAGGAGAGATGGGGAGAGAGAGACAGAGAGAAGAAAATGAGAGAGAAAATAAGAAGAGAAAGAATTTGAACACAGTGAGAGAATTATAGAGAGAAGAAATATAAAATTTAAAAGAAAGAAAGAGAATTATAGAGAGAGAAAATATGAAATTTAAGAGAGAGAGAGAGAGAGGAAAAGAAAAAAAGAAAAGAGAGGAGAGAGGGGGGAGAGAGACAGAGAGAAGAAAATGAGAGAGAAAATAAGAAGAAGAGAAAGAATTTGAACACAGAGAGAGAATTATAGAGAAAGGAAAGATAAAATTTAAAAGAAAGAGAAAAGAAAAAGAAAAAGAAAAAACTCTCTCTCATGTGTACAGCCTAGGTTCTCTCTCTCTCTTTCTCTCTCGGTTAGATTAAACTTTTTAATTTAAACATTTTAAAAGCTTTTTTAAATTTAAAGTTTTTTTAATATAGTTTTTCACATACTTTGAGAAGGAGATAAAATAAGAGAGAGAGAGAGAGAGAGAGAGAGAGAGAGAGAAGGGGGAGAAAGAGGAAAGAGAATAGTATTTTTTAATTTCAATTAAATATTTTTCTTCTTCCCTCCCCCCTTTCTCTCATATGTAGGGCCTAGGTTCTCTCTCTTTCTCTCTCTCTCACATAAAACTTTTTAATGTGTGTGTGTGTGTGTGTACACACACACACACACACACACAAAGAGCAAAAAAAAGAAGAGGAGAGGGAGGGAGAGAGAGAGACAGGGGGGAACAGAGAGGAGGAGAATTATAGAGAGAGAAAATATAAAATTTAAGAGAGAGATAGAGAGAGAAAGGAAAAGATAAAAGGAAAAGAGAGGAGAGATGGGGAGAGAGACAGAGAGAAGAAAATGAGAGAGAAAATAAGAAGAGAAAGAATTTGAACAGAGTGAGAGAATTATAGAGAGAAGAAATATAAAATTTAAAAGAAAGAAAGAGAATTATAGAGAGAGAAAATATGAAATTTAAGAGAGAGAGAGAGAGGAGAAGAAAAAAAGAAAAGAGAGGAGAGAGGGGAGAGAGAGACAGAGAGAAGAAAATGAGAGACAGAAAATAAGAAGAAGAGAAAGAATTTGAACACAGAGAGAGTATTATAGAGAAAGGAAAGATAAAATTTAAAAGAAAGAGAAAAGAAGAAGAAAAAGAAAAAACTCTCTCATGTGTACGGCTTAGGTTCTCTCTCTCTCACTTAGATTAAACTTTTTAATTTAAATGTTTTTAATTAAATATTTTTAAAGCTTTTTTTAATTTAAAGTTTTTTAAATATAGTTTTTCACACACTTTGAGAAGGAGATAAAATAAAAGAGAGAGAGAAGAAGAAGACAAAAAGAGAAGGGGAAGAAAGAGGAAAGAGAATAGTCTTTTTTTAATTTTAATTAGATATTTTTCTTCTCCCCTCCCCCCTTTCTCTCATATGTAGGGCCTAGGTTCTCTCTCTCTCTCACTCTCTCTCACTCTCACTCTCAGATTAAACTTTTTAATGTAAACTTTTTGTTTAATTAAAATAAGGATATATATATATACATACACACACACACACACACAAAGAGCAAAAAAGAAAGAAGAGGAGAGGGAGGGAGAGAGAGAGGGGGGAACAGAGAGAAAGAGAATTATAGAGAGAGGAAATATAAAATTTAAGAGAGAGAGAGAGGAAGGAAAAGAAAAAAGAAAAAGAGAGGAGAGATGGGGAGAGAAAGACAAAGAGAAGAAAATGAGAGAGAAAATAAGAAGAGAAAGAATTTGAACACAGTGAGAGAATTATAGAGAGAATAAATATTAAATTTAAAAGAAATAAAGAGAATTATAGAGAGAGAAAATATGAAATTTAAGAGAGAGAGAAAAAGAAAAAAAGAAAAGAGAGGAGAGAGCTGGGAGAGAGACAGAGAGAAGAAAATGAGAGAGAGAAAATAAGAAGAAGAGAAAGAATTTGAACACAAAGAGAGAATTATAGAGAAACGAAAGATAAAATTTAAAAGAAAGAGAAGAGAAAAAGAAAAAAAACTTTCTTTTTAATTAAAATAAGGAGAGAGAGAGAGAGAGAGAAATATACAAAGAGCAAAAAAGAAAGAAGAGGAAAGGGAGGGAACATAGAGAAAGAGAATTATAGAGACAGGAAATAGCTATAGGTTCAGGAAGCCCCGAACCTCCAGAGGGCTTCTTAAACCTACGCATTTTTCCAAACCTCTTTTCTTTAATCAAAACCCCCTCCCCTCCTCTCTTTCTCACGTGTAATATCTCATTTTCTCTTCCCCTTCCCTTTTTTCATTAAAGCCTCCCCCCCTCACCTCCCTTTTTTAAATTAAAATCCCCTTCCCTCTCTCTCACTTATAATCTCTCTCTTTCTTTTCCCATCCCCTTTTTAATTAAATTCATCCACCCTTTCCCCCCTCTCTCTCATGTGTACGGCCTAGGTTCTCTCTCTCTCTTTCTCTCTCTCTCAGATTAAATTTTTTTAATTAAATATTTTAAAAATATTTTTAATTTAAAGTTTTTCAAACATAGTTTTTCACATACTTTGAGAAGGAGATAGAATAAAAGAGAGAGAGAGAGAGAAGAAAAATGAGAAGATGGAGAGAAAAGGGGGAGAAAGAGGAAAGAGAATAGTCATTTTTAAATCTTAATTAAACATTTTTTTA
>NC_141143.1:160381904-160391904 GCF_053477565.2 Lygodium microphyllum
GTGATTCGTTTCGTCAGCATTGTCGCCAGCTGGCTCGACTCTTCACCCACGTGACTTCCGTCAGACTATCATGCGCCGCCCGTCGTCCACATCAGCCAGTCCACCCGCCAGATGACTTGCCACACGACTGTCCTGCGCCGTCTGTCGTCCACGTTAGCTAGTTCGCCCGCCAGACGACCTGCCACACGACTATCCTGCGCCGCCTGTCGTCCACGTCAGCTAGTCTGCTCTCCAGCCGACCTGGCACACGACTGTCTTGCCCGCAGTTTGACACCTCCACGTTAGCTCTGCTCGCGACTATTCGCCCGCCTGTCTGACTAGCACATGCCACTCTGCTCGCCAGCCTGCTCCACGTCAGGTAAATTTTTAAACAATTTTTTTTAAAATTTCAGCCCAGAACACAGCTCTGGAAGAGGAGGTTCATACGCGGCAAGCACAAAAGAAGTGGGGGATAAATTTCATGCAAATTTCTGGACAGGATCATTAGAAATTTTGGGGCTTTTGTGTATTTTGTGGACAGTTGCATTTGAACTGCTGGTACAGTCACAGAAAGACTGTTTTGACAAAAAAATTGGCAAAAATTTTTGGGGATTTTGAGATAACAGTGTTGCAGTGCATTGTTTGCACCTTGGGAAGCGTGCATTAAAAGGCAGTTTTCTGACAGAGTATGCCCTTGCACATTAATTGCAGAAACGTGTTTGCTGCAATTTCTGGAATTTTGCAGGTTTCCAGTTCATACTGCTTTGACATTGCTCATTTTGTCTTTGGAAATTTGTCATCATGGCAAATTAGGGAGGTGATGTCTTTACGTATGTATCCAAGGAAGACAGATTGGACGGAAACAACTATTCGCTTTGGCCATTCATGATGAAGAATGTATTAGTGGCCAAGAATTTATGGGATTATGTCAGTGGAGAGGAACTCGACCGGGAGTTGTAGCTCCCGTTACTCCTCCTCCCCATGGTGCACGTGGACAATGGGGACCTCAGCCCGCTCCACCTCAGCCACTTCCTCCAAGAACTGCAGCTCAAGAAGCTTGGGATACCCGTGATGCACAGGCCTTGTCGCTGATTGCTCTGGCAGTTCAGTGGTCCATCATACCTCATATCCATTCGGCATCTTCTTCACGAGATGCATGTTGACTTTAGAGCATATGTTTGCAGGAAAGAATGAGACTCGGATCTCTTTCTTGAAGAAAGAGTTGGAAACTCTGAAGATGCATGAAGGTGATTCTATGCATGATCACTTAAATAAGATTCAGGACTTGAGGGAGCAGCTCATGAATGTAGATGAGTATTTTTTGGATGCACAGTTGATATCCACCACCTTGAATTCCTTACCTCCTTCGTACTTGTCTTTTCATACTGCATTGAACCTCACCATGAGGATTGCTGAGCACCCACTCACTTTTATTCAGCTGGTTAGTTTACTTCTAGAGGAGGAGCAAACATGGAAAAATAGTGGTGTGGATGCTATAGTCTCTGAGCAGGCTTTTGTGGCAAGACAGAAAGGCAAAAACAGCAAGGTGAAAAATGCTCCACAGAGTTCTGGCACTTCAGGCACATCGCAGAATCAGACACAAGGGGGGACGCAAGCAAAAAAAGGAAAATGTCATTATTGTAAGAAGCCCGACCACTATATCACTGAGTGCAGGAAGCGCATTGCCAAAGAGAAGAAGAAGGAGTCAGGAATGTCTGTTTCTACTACTCCTTCCACTGGTAGTGAGTCTGCGTCCTTTGTTGTGGACAGGGACTATTGTTTTTACACTTGCAGTTATGACATCTCTTGGGCCG
The DNA here is from genome assembly GCF_053477565.2 of Lygodium microphyllum. Taxonomy (NCBI): domain Eukaryota; kingdom Viridiplantae; phylum Streptophyta; class Polypodiopsida; order Schizaeales; family Lygodiaceae; genus Lygodium; species Lygodium microphyllum. The sequence continues at coordinate 160,383,698 of NC_141143.1, forward strand.
ATAGAGCACTTAGCTCTACAGAGGATGCTGACACTTGGTTCTTTGACAGTGGTGCTTCTAGACATATTACATCTCGCAGAGATTTGTTTGCTTCAATTAGTGCACCTCCTGTTGGGAAATCGGTACAGTGTGCCAATAATGCATCATACCTTGTTCGTGGTATAGGGGAGATTCAGCTCACAGCCATTGATGGCTCTATTCTCCGCCTGCTTGATGCTTTGTTTGTGCCCGGAATCAATAAGAATTTGCTTTCTATTTCTTCTTTGGCACGTTGTGGTTTGCAGGTCACCTTTGATGATGACCGTTGCATGGTCAGAGAAAAAGAATGCATGACTTTGGTCTTGACAGGATCTTTGTGTCATGGTTTATATGAGTTGGATGCTCTTTCAATAGATCAGTCAGCATACTTGACATCCACTCTTACTCCTGCTATGATACAGGCGGAGTTATGGCATGCTCGTTTGGGGCATGTAAACTTTGGCAGCTTGATGCTTTTGCAGCGTACTCAGATGCTGGATGGCTTACCTCCCTTGGAGAGACCTCCTGAGCACTTATGCGAGGGATGCATTTTTGGGAAAATGCATCAGTTCTCATTTCCTCGTGATGTTGCTTTCAGAGCAACAACCAGATTGCAGTTGGTGCATTCAGATGTTTGTGGGCCTATGCAAACCATGTCATTGGGCGGTTGTTATTATTTTGTGACATTCATTGATGACTTTACTCGTTTTTGTTGGGTCTACTGTTTGAAAAAGAAGTCAGAAGTGTATAATGCATTTTTGGCTTTCAGTGCACTTGTTGAAAATCAGTATGGATGCAAAATTAAGACTCTCCGTTCGGACCGAGGGGGGGAATACATGTCCTCTATGCTGAATTCTTTTTTGCAGCAGAAGGGCATAGTCCATCAGTATACTACAGCTTATACTCCACAATAGAATGGGGTAGCAGAGAGGAAGAATCGGTCACTCATGGAGATGGCCAGATGTATGATGAAGGCAAAGAGCTTGCCTCATAGTTTTTTGATGGAAGCAGTCATGTGTGCTTGCCATATTTTGAACAAATGCCCTACCAAAGCCTTGAAGACCATCACACCATTTGAGGCTTGGAACAGCCGTAAACCTTCTGTTGGTCACTTTCGTACCTTTGGGTGTCTTGCCTATGCCCATATTCCACAAGTACTTAGAAAAAAATTGGACAACAAGGCTGTTAAGTGCATTTTTATGGGATATAGCGATGAGAGAAAAGGCTACACACTCTATGATCCCGTTACAAAGAAGGTTTTTGTTAGCAGGGATGTTGTTTTTGATGAAAAATCAGAATTATCCTTGGCTGGTTTGGATACATATCAGGCTGCCCGTGATGTTTTTGAAGGGCTGCTGCCCATTACTTTTGGTGATTCAGCTGGAGGTCCAAAAAATGAACCTAATGTTCAGCCAGCTGCTCCTATGGAAAGTGCAGAAATTCAGCCATTGGCTGATCGGAATATTCAGCATCATGCTGAAACTGAAATTCAGCAAGAGCTTGCATACAGCCAGGATGCTAGACAGCTACCTAGATGGTATTTGCAGACTATGCAAGATAGTCCTTTGGATGCACCCATGGCTGCTCGTACTAGAAGGCAAACTCGTTTGCATGATTCAGCACATACCATGGAGTTTATTATGGCAGCAAGTACTTTTGATAATGAAGAGCCTGAATGTTATGAGGATGCACAACACAGTGTGCATTGGATGGCAGTTGTGCAAGCCAAATTAGATTCTATTACTAAGAATCAAACTTGGGATTTGGTGTCCTTGCCATTTGGGAAGAAAGCCATTGGAACGAAATGGGTCTACAAATTGAAAAGAAAAGCAGATGGATCCATTGATAAATACAAGGCACGGCTGGTAGCTAAAGGCTAAGCACAGAAAAAGGGCATTGATTATGAGGAGACATTTGCTCCTACTTCTCGTATGACGACCATTAGGTCTATGATTGCTTTGGCTGCACATTATGGTTGGATAGTGCATCAGCTCGATATCAAGACTGCATTTTTACATGGGGAACTTCAGGAGGAAGTTTATGTACAGTAGCCAATTGGTTTTGCAGTTGAAGGCTCAGAACATTTGGTATGCAAGCTCAAAAAGGCACTATATGGTTTGAAACAAGCTCCTAGAGCTTGGTATGAAAAAATAGATGCTTTCTTGCTTGGTCAGGGGTTTCTAAACAGCTCATCTGAGTCTACCCTTTACGTATGTAAAGAAGGGGGATCTATGTTGATTTTATGTCTTTATGTTGATGACCTTTTGCTCACTAGAACACATACTGATCAGATTTTAGCATTCAAACAAAATTTGCAGCAAACTTTTGACATGTTTGACTTGGGAGTTTTGCATTACTACTTGGGCATCCAGTTCATAGATAATGCTCGAGGTATTGGGATATCACAGTCAAGGTATATTGGGCAGCTTCTTGAGAAGTTTGGCTTACAGGATTGCAAGCCAGTTTGTACTCCCATGGAACCTCGACTGAAATTGTCATTACATGATGACAGTGATTTGTTTGATATACATACATATGCTCCTGCAGTTGGATGTCTTATCTATCTATGCAATACTAGGCCGGACATACAGTTTGCAGTTTCAGCTTTGAGCAGGTATATGCATCAGCCACGTATGTCACATTGGCAATCTATCAAGCGTGTTTTTCGCTACTTGCAGGGTACTCGTTCTCTTGGGTTACTTTATGCGAAGGGGGGGACCACTGCAGTTACATGCTTACAGTGATTCTGATTGGGCTGGTGATTATGATACACATCACTCCACTAGTGGCAATTGTTTCTTTATTGGCTCTTCTTGCATTTCTTGGCTTAGCAAGAAACAATCCACTGTTGCCACATCGTCATGTAAAGCTGAATACAAGGCAACTTTCACTACCACAGTTGAATGCGTATGGCTTAGACGCTTGCTAGCTGATTTGGATGTATCTGTTACTGAGCCTACTCCTTTGTTCACTGACAGCCAGAGTGCCATTGCAGTGGCACGGAACCCAGTGTTTCATGCTTGCACGAAACACATTGAGATTCACTATCACTTTGTTAGAGAGAGGCTACATGCAGGTGATATCAGCCTTGTCTATTGTCCTACCACCACTAATGTGGCAGACATCTTCACCAAAGCTCTTCCTTGTGACAAATTTGAAGCATTTCGCGATGCTTTAAATTTGATATCCTTTGGTGGCGGATGATCCTTGTACTCTTGATCACTCTTCACTCCAGGGGGGTTTGTTGGGTATTTGACTCATGCCTCACTCTCGCCTACGCTTATATGGGAGTGTCGGTGATCAGTAGGACACTGGGGCACTTTTTACTCTTGGTAGGAGAGGTTTTTTCCCCCAGACTTATGGTCTTATTGTCTTATGTACTTATGTGCTTATGTTACACACATTTGGGCACTTAGTGTGTGTCGGGTGTGAACACTCCCTACAACCCTAAGGTTTAAGGGTTGTACTTTGTACTTTCTGGTTACACTCATTCAATTTATTCTCTTGGGTGTCATGCTTCAACTCTGTCTCTCACTCTCACACTGTCTACTGAATCCCAGCTGTACCTCGATCCTCTGACCTCACAAATCCAACCCTTTTGGTGGCCACACGATCGGTCTCCTCTTATTGTATGCTTTCCCTAAGGTGAAAATAGAATAGAACCTCTTCAGTTTTGCTATAGGAGTCTACGTTATTGTTACAATTTGCATGGGATCAAGCCTGGCTATTGGAAAAATACTAATGCAAGTAATGCAACCACTTTGTAATTTACAAAATAGTTGTGCTACCATTTTTGCACATTACTAATGGTGATCCTTAGATTATTGTAGCACAATTATAATCCATTCCTATTGTGCTTTTGTATTAGGTTATTGGCTAACCCCCTTGCATAAATAGCAAGGGGTGTCCAATGAATATGACGATAAATGATCCTATGCATCCATGACAGAATAGGAAGGTGATCAACTGCCACCTAACTCATAATCCATACTAACCAGCAGTGGCCAAAATAGGACATATCATCAAGAAATCCCCAAAGTAGCCTTGAGCTTATATTAGGAGGCAATTGTAAGAGCACCCCAAGATCACAAATTGAAAAAGATATATTCAATAAAACATTAGGGGAGTTTTGAGGCCTTGAAAATGCCTTGTAAGCGATCCTAGAGAGAGAAAATATTTTAAAAAATTAAATATTTTTTATTTTTATTTTTTTATATTTTGGTAAGTAAATATATAAAAAATTGTTAATAAATCATTGTCGTGATATTCTCATGGTCATATCAAACCTAGAAATCTAGGCCGCGATAAAGGTGACAAAGATTGTCATAATGAAGATCTTACTCATCCTCATTAAAGTGAAAACTAATATTCAATTTGAATTTTTTTCGACGTTTGATTACTTCCCTCCATTCCCACTCTCTTCTTTCTTTCCCACCCTTACTAGTTTCTTCTTCATTTTCCTTTTTGTTTCTAATTCGCATACTTTTTCAATCCAATCTTCTAATCACATCCTTAAATATGGATCAGTCATCCAATGATCTCTGTAACTCTAGTAAAAGGCCTCTCTATCATCTTCATATTGATTTGGATAGTGAGTATGAACCAATAAGGAAGAGAACAAAATCCATTACTATTACAGAGTCAACGAAACATATACTCAAGTTTGAAGGAAAGAAGAATCTTGATCTTTGGTTAGATGGCAAGCTATATCCCAAATATCCTAGCAAAAATAGCACTCCGCCTTTCTATAACAACTCTTCATTATTGAGGTTCATTGGTGATGGTTATAATGGGTTTCTAGGCTATACACTTAACTTGGTTGCAGAAAAGGATATCCTCAAATTGGAAAACCATCTTTTATTAAAACATAACAACGAGTTACTGCAGAAGCTAGAAGGCTATCAACAAAGGATTCATTTGTTGGAGAAATGCATCAAATCTTACCAACAAAAGCAAACTATTTTAGGACTTCGAAATCGACAAAATGCTCTTAGAAATATTGAGAGTCTTAGACGAGGAGATGGTGGTTGTAGTAAAAGAATCTAAGCAGCAATGCACATTTTTTTCACTCTAAAAATATAAAATATGACTTTGTTTATAATTAATTGTATTGGTTTGTGATGTTGATTTTGTTTAGGTATATTCTTCAACCAAATGCAAGTGAAAGAGATTCTTTGAAAGCATCTTAGTTTTACTATCATCTTCTTCCTTCAGTAGTTTCAAAATATATTTTAGAGAAGAAGAAATTCAAAAAGACAAAGAAACAATGCTTGGAGTCATTTATTAAGGATTTCTCTTTGGATATTGAGTTAGTGCAGAAGGCACTAGATAATATTAGTATCAGTCGAGATGCTTGTATACAACTTTTCTAGCAGTCAAATATGAAGCAAGGACAAGTACGTAATTGCATACTTCCAAGACCAACTTTGATTAGAACTATTAGACAGAGAGTGAATAACAAGGTAATGGAGATTCTGGGTGAGCCTTTCCATATCAAGGCTAGCTTCAAGGGCAAGAAAAAGGAAGTTATATTCAGTGAATTTAACAATATTTTCCTTGACTTGCCCACCCTACAATGCTTAATGATTAGATTCTATGACTTGTCACTAAAAGAGGTACAAGGAGTGGCTAGATTTGTGGTTAAACTTGATGAAAGTGAGATTCTAAAATGTACAAAACTAGAGAGGGTCTCTATTACCTTGATAAATAGAGCACTTTCATCAAATCATTGCAATCACTCAATGTCATTTAGTGTTCAATCGAAACACAACGTCTAGTAGCTAAGAGCATTCGAAGTAGATACAGAGGATTTTGATATATTGTATTGGGTTTTTCATCAAACATCGATACCTGATGTTATTAAGAGACAGCAAGCAAGAGAAGAGCTATTTGTTGAAGAATTTGGAAACTATAAGATTGAGTGGCACATAACTAGTGACTTAAAGACACTTAAATGTATGTACAATGTATCAAAAAGAGCCAACTCTAGATCTCCTTGCCTATATTGCATGTCCCTAGCCATAGAGTTGAACTCAAGAAATTGGAATAGAGCTCCCTCTAGGCACAACAAGGATCCACAGTTTAAGCCAGTTCTAGATATTCCTTTAGTGAATGTCCATATCTGTACACTTCATGCACTTTGTAGGATAATTAAAAAGCTTGTTTATCTTTAAATAGGATTTGCATGGAAGCTGAAGCCATTATCAGCTAGAACATATGTTATAACAAAGATTAAAAAAGTCTTATTTGCAATTGGTTTGCATGGTGGTAATGTTGTTATTGAACCATATCTTCAAAAGTCTAAGGATGACAATTGTGTCCCCAAAAAGCCATCTATTAGTGGAGTGAAGGCTAGAAGGTTCCTAGACTTTCATGGGAGACTTGGTAAGATAAACTCTATGAATGGTGGCTCAACTATTAGATATAATCAATGGAAGTGCCTACACAATGCAGTTAAGGATCATGCTAAAAATGGACAAGCTCGGAATAGAAAAGCCAATGTTTGGGAAACACTAGACAAAGTATTCTTTTATTGTGATAAAACATAGTGGAATGATGATGATCTCAAAGACTTCAAAAAACAATTGAACCTTTTTAAAAAGGCAATGACAAAAGCTTGGGGTAATCAACACTTCACTCACTATATGGTAAGAAGTTTGCATATGTATGCCTCTTTATTGTCTGACTCATATAGGGTTTTCTAATTGAATTTCCTTATTTGCTAACTATATAGCATATTTTATACAACCATACTCCATATTTTATCAAGAAATATGGATCTCTATCTATTTGGTTAACCCAAGGTATGAAAAAATCACATTATCAAGCAAGAACAAAATACTTTAGACGCACAAGACATGGAGGTGAAAGATACAAAGCAAATAGTTTATTAGAGGTCTTTCAATGGTTCTACAACAAATTTGACACAAATTCAAGCTCAGAGACACAATCGCATCATGTAATATATCATCTTTGGCAAGGACTATATCCACTATTACCCAAAGAAGAAAAGAGGGATATTTAAACTCTTGTGCAAAGCAAAGATATTCAGAATGGTTATAAACTAGACAAAGAGATGGAAAAAGATGGATTTCAAGAAACCCTTAACATCTTTTAGTCTACCTCTGTTTAGTTTCAGGACATCAATTCCCTATACTAATTGGTTCTCAATATCCTCTTGAAATATTTCACCCTTCTCTTCAACTTCTTTGTCTTTGCATGCAATATCCTCCACCTTCTCCTCTTGTATTGTATCTGAATAATAACTATCCATATATTGAAGATATACAAGAAATCCAACATCATTCTATACAAGAAGAAATTGTTGTTAATTCTGATGAAAATGGCAATATGCTTTCCACTTCTTGAATTCTTCATCAATAAGGCTAAACCTTGTTTGCAAAGTTGTTCTAGCAACATTAGAAGCTTCCGTTACATCGCTATAATAGACAAATCCCTCATAAAACTCCCCGAAATCCTTTAGTTTATCTTCAAGATCCTTCAAAAGCTCTTGCAAATCAAAGGGAACATTGAACATATCTCTTATGTAAATAAATCTAGATGAATTTTCAATTGCATGAAGAAAATCAAACAAATTTTCATCATAGGTATCCTCCAGATCTTCCTCTTCCATTCCCTCTAAAGACAACTTCCTTTTAGTAATCTTGATTACTCACAAAAGAAAAATTTGAAAACAAAAATAAAAATAAGGGGCACAATATAATTCCACATTTGCTCATATCTAGTAGACTAAAGAAAGATTGCTAAATTTTTTTAGGAAATACAAGATGAATGAAATGAATTAAAACTATTTGCAGCAAAGAAAACATGAAATTCCAAGTCTCATTGATCAAACTTTGTTTAACATTTACGACTCATGAAATGTGAAAACAGTGATTCAGACCGCCTCATAGTTCACAAAATCGCGTTTCACACATCACTTATAAAAAAACTTGACAAAAGCATATTTTATACATTCGAACAAATTTGAACAAAAAAATTCGTCAAGAACATCGAAACAACATCGTTTAACATGTGTACCAAACGAATGTTTAACATAATTTCTAAGTCCCTGATGTATCTTTCTCCTCTTAAACTACCTAACAAGATGGATCTTTCTCCTCTTAAACCAACAAACATCTTCAATGCCTCAAAATTCAAGATTGCACATAAAAATATTAAGAAAAGTA
>NC_141143.1:160956904-161061904 GCF_053477565.2 Lygodium microphyllum
CCCAACAAGATGTAAAAAATATCACTTTTTGAAGAGAAGAGACTTGATTTAGCATACTAATACATTGTATATGATCTATTCAATACTTCTCAATGCCAAATGAATAAGTATATTTTCTCTACTTTCTACATGATCCATATCTTTTTGAAAATTCATTTTAAGTATATTCATCATTTCTTGAGCTCCAATCAAATATTCAATAACCTTCAATATAATCGCAACATTTTCAAACTTCCATGAACATAATGTCTTACATACATTTTACGTTAATTTTTTTATAAAAGATTCACAATTCCAAAATAAATATTTGATGTTCACATTTTATTTTTTAGTAATAAAAAATAAAGTACCCTTGTCCAAACCATTCAAAACCAAGCACGTGACTACACATGTCAACCTAGTTTCTTTCATTGCATCTCGCTATTCGATTTAAAACATAAAAGTCTTGTTTTTTTGAAAAAAAATGTTTTGAAAAATCTCATAGAGAACAAAAAAATTGCATCATCTACACAAAAGCATCTCACATAAGTGAGCACTCATTATTGAATGCCAAAACATCTTATAATCTTTAGTATTTTTAAATAATTGAGATAGGAATGATGCAAAGGAAATGTGAAGTGAAGAGTGAAGGAGATATAAAGAACGTGAATTGTAAAGGATGTGCAAAGTGATGATGTGCAAACTAAGAACAAGTGACAATTGGTCATCAAAATAATATGTATATAGCCTAGTTATCACACAAGTAGTAAAAACTGTTGCAGAAGGCATGAGTAGTATTATGTTGCATGCACACAAGTAGTGTTGGGCACAAGTCTTTTAATATCCACAACACATGACAATCAAATGATGCACATGTAGATTGGTCGGAACATAGACTGATTGAGTAAGAAGAGATGGCGAAGGAGTACACCATATGTTAGAGACAAGGGGGGATGGCGGAGAAGTAGAGAAGAGGTTGGATGAGAGAAGAAGAGGGGAGGAGGATGGACAAGAGAAGGAGAGAGGAGGAGGCCGGATGAGAGGAGATGGCATAGGAGCAGTGGGAAGGAGGGTGGATGAGAGGAGAGTAAGATGAGAGGAGTTGAGTATGAGGTTGGGGAGGAGGTCAAATAAGACGAGATGGCACAAGAGTGGGGAGAAACAAGAGGAGATGGTGAACAAGTATGGAGGAGGTTGGACGAGAGGAGGAGAGGGCAGAAGGTCAAATGAGATGGAAGAGAGGAGTTGGAGTGGGGAGGAGGTTGGATGAGATGGTAGGAGTTTAGACATGATGAGATGATGTCTTGATATTTTAAGGAAAAAAAGATTGTGTGAGAATATTAACTTAGAATAAATAGCGATGATAATAATTAATTAATAATAACAATAATAATAAATGAGTTAATTAGTAGTAATAATAAAATAGTTATCAATATTCGCTATTTAATTATGTGATGGTAAACAAGGGTGCACTATTTTGCACTAGAGCATTGCCCTTGTGTGTGTGTGTTTTTTTTTGGTTTGGACTTGAAAGAGAGCTTGGGGCAAGTTGATTTTACTTACTTGCTTGCTTGTAATAGCTTGTGCTTTATCTCAAGTACTTTTTGGTTCATATTGATATGAATAATGCACTATGATTTGATCAATACAATGGAATTATTGATGCTATTGTTATTTTTGTATTGTCAACATTTATCCATATATGATCAAGCAAAGAGTTGTATTGTACTGTTGGTTGGTTTTTGTTTAGCTTTTTGAAGTTTGATTGATGTATTTGATATATTAAGGTTTTTGTAATTTTGTTGGTTGGTTGTAGCATATTGATGTTGAAGTCTCCAAGAATGAATGTTGGTTTATCTAATGTGCATGTTCTTGTTTTTTCCTTTATGTGGAAGAGGAAGTCAATTGGGTTTTTGTTAGGTCTTCAATATATATATATATATATATTATATGCATTGTTTTAATATTTGGTTGGATATGTTATCTTGTCATTGTTTCATTATCTTGCACACAATTGGGATTTGTTCGTGCAAAAGTTGCTCAAATCTTGCTAGTAATGCTAGCATGATCATCCCATAATGTTTTTGCATCCCAAATTGCTTGAGAGAGAGAGAGAGAGAGAGAGAGAGAGAGAGAGAGAGATCTTTGCTCTTAAGAATCATCATACTTATAGAAGTTAGGTAAGATTTGACACCTTAGTGTAGGATCACTTTTGCTTGGAGGGTGAGTGTTTAAGGGCTCATGATTTAGAGCTCAAAACTATTACAACACACTTAAGGTCAAGGAAGCCCTTGATATTGTGATGGCTCCCAGGAGATGTCCCAAAATTAGTACTTCATCAACGACGAGTGATATAGTATCAATTCCTCAAAATATCAAGGACATCCAAGTACACCACCACCTCTTGATATCTCTACTTTGAGTTGCTAAAAGCATAGGATTGTTAAGGAACACTTAAATTTGATTATATTAGTAATTGTAATTTGAGATCCATCGATATTAATTAAGCCTTTTGAGATGGTTAAGAACACCCATGAGACAACTAGATGGTTAGGAACACCCATGCTTAGGATAGACATAGAAAGTGACTAGATAACCAAGTAATCAATTGTTCTAGAATTGATAATAAGAGAAGCTATGGATTAGATTATGTACCAAAAAGATGAACCAAACCGTAGTAAAAACTATTAAAGAGAAAATGATCTAAGGAAGTCAATTAGGTTTCTAACTAGGACAAGTCAATGATGCCTTCAAAAAATGAAGGGGGAAGTTATCAAATAAATGAGCATAGACTAATTGAGTTCTTAGAGATTAAGCACGCCTACCCTTAGTTAAGCTACAAAGAGGCTTAAAGGGATTAAAATAGATTGCACAAAGACTAAAACAATCATTACTCCAAGTAAAGAAGCTTTATAAAAAGGATACTTTTGAGAACTGTTTCAATGCCCTTCAAAAGGGGGTTAATTTGAGATTGATAACTTGAAACACACTTTCTCTTTGATCTTATATTCTTCGATATTCTATTAATTAGCACCTAGTGTTTGTAAAGATTATTTGCTTCTACAAAAATGGAATCATAAGGAATGGATGCATTTAAAGATTTGTTTGTGTGTCTGGTTTGGTTATTCTTGATGGACATTTGAGGTGATGATAAAAGTGCCTCATTGGGAGGAGGTTTCTTACTTGATATAAACTATGAGTAGTTCAAATGAATGGATGCTATATTGGCATGGACCCACCTTTATGGTCTTTTAGTGGTGAGGTGATAAACATGGGAGGGCATTGCTCAATATACTGGTTGAAAGTCAAGTGGTGAGAAGGCCAATGCGGGAGTAAGGTTTGCTCTTATGGTAGCTTGAGAATCACAGAGAATCTAGATATTCTCATGCTGGTCCTATGCTCAAGAAAGAAACCTCCATGGACCCTAAAGACCCAATTCTAGATAAGAGTGTGAGTTTGAAAAGGATTGAATTATAAGCTCAAGAGGGTTGGGTATCTAGTAGTTGGATATTTGTCCTAAAGGGGGCAAAGCTATACAAGCAATATAAATTTATTTTTGAGAATTGTTCTCTTAAACTATTTTCAAAATTGTCCATGTTAGCACCTCAAATTACATGAAGGAACTAGTGTGATGCATTAATTAAGGAAGCTAATTAAATATGTCCACACAATGTGTTAGGAACTAATTAGAAAACTAAAGAATGCCTTGGGGATGTGAGTGGAAAGCAAGAGAATGCAACCTTCCTCGATGGGTGCATTTTATCATAGGTTGACAAACACATTTGGATGGAGATGACCTCCTGTTTGAGGCTCACATCCACGTCCAAGTCACAAAGTGGCTCATTTATAAAAAGTGTAATATCTAATAGTGGGATTTTAAGCTCTACCAATCATGCCACATTCCAAGAACAAACCAATGGACAAACCACCCTTTTTGATACGGGTGGCTATAGAGAGCATGCAAACTACATCTTAAATGCTTTTCATATTGCCCTAACTATCTGAGATAGTGTGTAACCACCCTCAAAATCAAGTGTGTGTGCTAATTATGATAGATAGCAACCTCAATAGATTGAAAAATAAAAAATAGCAGATATTATTTTGAAAATTCTAATTAAATATATTTTTATAAAAGTAAAACTTTCCAATGGAGCTGTGGCATAATGGTTTGAGTACGTGAGTTCAAACTTTGTGCTCAACATCCCTTGAGGCATGATTAAGTATTTATTCCCTTTTTTTAAAAAACCATGTAAGTTTGGGGACAATTTTATTGCTCTAGATTTTCTTTGGGTTTTCCTCTTAAATAACAAATAGAAAATTTCCTCATTATGGGATAGTAAATTTAAACCAAATTGTTGGATGTCTTTCAGAGCTCTTCTATCAACATTTTATTGAGCAAAATTCTAGCAATGGGATACAATGAAAAACTCGGCTCATCATACCAATGCGATCATAAAAGCCATGTGTAACAAGGAAGAAGAAGGGGGAGCAGAATGATGAAACATGCAAGCTTGATGATCACAAGATCATGGTAGGCCAAGAGCTTACCTATTGCTAGTGCTTCAAATCAATGGGAGTTGCCAAGCTTGTAAATCTTCATTTGTATGATAGTCCTAGTGTGTCTATCTTGATAAGCATTCAACACAAGGCTGAGGTTCATATATCATCTCACCATAGCCAACATGGAAAGCATCTTGGTACACACACTTTAGTGGCCTTATTTCTTGCTTGTGCCAAGCAAAAAGACTTGCATAATACATGTAGAAATTCTCAAGGATGGGTCACTAGAAAATAAAACTATTGTTGGCAATGCATTGGTTGATCTATATGCCAACCATAGTCTACTTTTGCAAAACCACAAGAAGTCTATCATAGGGTCCTAGTTAAGGATGTGGTTACATAGAGTGCACTGGTTGGAGGATATGCTTATTGTAGCTTTTGTAAGGAAGCACTTAAAAATTTTGAAGAGATGAAATTCAATGGCCTATCTTGTAACACGGTCCCTTTTTTGGCATCTTGAAAGCTTGTGCCAATGTAGGTGCAGTAAACAAGGGCCAGGAAATACATGTAGAAATAGTCAAATATAGATTGTTGGAAAAAGATTTAGTGGTTGGCAATGCATTGGTTGATATGTATGTGAAATGTGGATTACTTGAGAAAGCAGTAGAGGTGTGTTAGGAGCTTCTAGTTCAAGATGTGATCTCATAGACTATACTTATGTCGGATATGTCCAACATGAACATGGCAAGCATGCAGTTGACTATTTTGAAAGGATGAAAAATGGGGGTCTCTCCTCAAACACATCCACCTATTTTGCATCTTGGAAGCCTATGGTAATATAAGAGTAGTAGGTAGGGGAAAGGAAGTGCATGCTCAGATTGTCAAAGATGGACTACTAAAAATAGATATTGTTCTTGGCATTGCACTAGTATACATGTATCCCAAATGTCACCTGCTTCCAAAAGGCATAAGAAGAATGTGATCTCTTGGAGTATATTAATCACAGTATATAGCCAGCTTGACAATGGTGAGAAAGCAATTATGTATTTTGAGCAAATGCTTCTCATGGGCCTCTCTCCAAATGTAGTTACATTTGTTGCATCTTGAAAGCCATTGGGAGCATAGGAGCCACTGATAAAGGTGAATAAATACATGCCTTGATTGTCAAAGAGGGATTGCTAGAAAAGGATATTGTTGTTGGCAATGCATTGGTAGATATGTATGCCAAGTGTGGCCTAGTTGCAAAAGAAAAAGAAGTGTGTGACAAGCTTCCAATATGTGATATGATCTCATGGAGCACCCTTCTAGTAGGGTATGCCCAACATGGGCATGAAGAAGAAATAGTGACTGTCTTGATCAAATGCAACATGAGCTCCTCTCTTTAGATGTTGTCACTTTGGCTAGCATCTTGAAAGTCTCTAGAAGCATAGGAGCCAAAGATAAGGGCCAAGAAATAGATGTCAAGATTGTCAAGTATGGCTTGTTGAAAAAAGATAGTATTATTTTCAATACATTGGTAGATATGTACGTCATATGTGGCTTGCCTGGAAAGGCACAAGTAGTGTTGGACAAGCCTCCAATGTCTCGTGGAATGTGCTTATTGAAGGACTTTCCCTACTTGGAGAGGTTGAGATTGTTTTCTATACATTCCACAAAATGAGACTAGAACCCATAAGGTTAGATATTGTTACATTCACTAGTTTAATGAATGTACATAGTCATGCAAGTCTATTGAAGAAGGTTCAAGTGTACTTTGAGATCATAAGCTCAAGGTATAACATCATTCCAAATTTGGAGCATCATATGTATGATTCATCTCTTTGCCCGTGTAGGGAACCTAGAGAAGGTAGTGGAGGTGATGAAGGAGATGCCATTTTCTACTAATCTAGCAATGTGCCAGTGTGTTAGATGCATACTAGAAATGGGGTAATATGAATGTTGGAAAGCTGAACTTGGAACATGCAGTACAATTAGATGATAATGATTCTACAGCATATGTTTGTAGGAGCAATATTGATGCTAATGTTGGCAATCATAGATGTGAAAATGATTGAAGCTATGACATCAGACAAACAAGCATGATAGTCTCAACACTGAATGATGCCATAAATAGTATGCAATGTCGTCTCAAGGAGTGCCCTTATAGTAGGGTATGTCCAATATGGGCATGCACAAGAAGCACTTGACCGTGTTGAAGCACATGCAACATGAGCATCTCTCTCAAGATGTTGTCACTTTGACTAGGCTAAAGCCTCTCGAAGCATAGGAGCAATAGATAAGGGCCAATAAATACATGCCAAGATTGTCAAGAATGGCTTGTTGAAAAAAAGTTAGTATTATTTCCAATACATTGGTAGATCTGTCTCTTGGAATGTGCTTATTGAAGGACTTTCCTTGCTTGGAGAGGGTGAGCTTTTTTTTTTGTACATTCAACAAAATGATCTTACAAGGCATAATGTCAAATATTGTCACATTGACAAGTTTACTAATGTATGCAGCAAGTCAGATATAGCATCATTCATATGATTCATCTCTTTGTCTATGCAAGGCTACCTAGAGAAGAAGATAGTGGAAGTGATGAAGGAGATGCCATTTTTTTCTCATCTAGCAATGTATTAGTGTGTTAGATGCTTGCCAAAAATGGGGAAACATGAAGGTTGGGAAGTTGGCCTTTGAACATGCAATGTAGTTGGGTGATAATGATTCTATAGCATATGTTTGTAGAAGTAATACTTATGTTGACATTCGCAAGCAAGATGATGTGAAAAAGTTTGAATCTTTGACATTTGACAAACAAACATGGAAAGTCTAAACACTATGAATGATTCCATAAATAGTACGTGATGTGGTCTCATGGAGTGCCCTTATAGCAGGGTATGCCCAACCTGGGCACATAGAAGAAACACTTGATTGTTTTGAGGAGATGCAACGTGAGTGCCTCTCTCTAGATGTTGTCACTTTGGCTAGCCTCTTGAAAGCCTTCGAAAGCATAGGAGCCATAGGTAAGGGCCAAGAAATACATGCCAAGATTGTCAAGTATGGCTTGTTGAAAAAGATAGTATTGTTTGCAATACATTAGTAGTCTATATGTATGTCAGATTTGGCTTGCTTGGAAAAGCACACGTAGTCTTTGAAAAGCTTCCATTGTCTCATGGAATGTTCTTATTGAAGGACTTGCTCTACTTGGAGAGGTTGAGCTTGTTTTTTGTACATTCAACAAAATGAGCCTAGAAGGCATAAGGTCAGATATCGTCACATTCACTATCTTACTGAATGTATGTAGTCATGCAAGTCTATTGGAAAAGGGTCAGATGTACTTTGAGATCATAAGCTCAAGGTATAACATCATTCCAACTTTGGAGCATCATACGTATGATTCATCTCTTTGCTCAAGGCACCTAGAGAAGGCAGTGGGAGTGATGAAGGATAGTGCCATTTTTTGCTGATCTAGCAATGTCCCAGTGTGTTAGATGCCTCCCATAAATGGGGAAATATGAAGATTGGATAGTTAATTTTTGAACATGCAGTGCAATTGGATGATAATGATTCTATAGCATCTGTTTGTAAGAGTAATATTTATGCTGATGTTGGCAAGCATAGATGATGAGAAAAAAATTGAAGCTCTGACAAGCATTGTTGATCTAAACACTGAATGATGGCATAAACTTCATGCAAAGGCTATCAAGAAGTTTGCATTTCATTTCATGGAGCATTTTTTTGTAGTGAAAACTAGGAACTTAAAGATAAGAGGATAATGTGCACAATAAGAGAAGGAGATAGAGACAATATAGAAAGATGAGTGAACTGCAGTTGAGCATTTCATTGCTAGTGGTTGTATATATACAAGGTACATTAAATGAGGTAGGTGAACTTTATCTCTAAATATCTGAGATATTTCCAAAGTGGATATCTATGAGATCCTTTTGTCCACATACTGACTTGTCCTTATCTTATCCAAACGTTATCCTTATCCACAACTTTATCATAACATTCCCCCTCAAAAGGATTCCATAGGTATCTGTAGAGAAAATAAAATATTACATTGAATTCATCAATTCAGCTAGATGTTTTCCCCTCCCGATCAGATCATGCAAAGGATTTGCATGGCAATTTTGTGCTTCAAGTGAGGAACTGGTTTGGTGAGGAAATCAGCAGCATTATCACATGATGGTACATATTGAAGGATGATATGGGAACTTTCAACTAATTCACGTACAAAATGATATCTCATATCAATATGACAGAGTTTAATACTTAATTTTGGGCCTTAAATGACAGAGATTGAGGCTCTATTGTCAGTGAAGATTGGAATTTGCTAAGGTTGATATCCAAAACTCATGTCTTCCAAGAGTTTCTTCAGATAAATTATTTCCTGGCAACCATGCTGCATGCCACATATTTGGCTTCACTAGTAGAAAGTGCAACGGAGTGTTGCTGTTTGGTACTCTAAGAGATGGGACCTCCTGCTAAAGTAATGATAAAACCAATGAGAGATCTTCGAGTAGCAAGATCACCACCCCAATCTGCATCGAAATAAGCTCATAAGAGAAAATCATTGCTGTCTTTTGTAAAACAAATTCCTACATTTGATGTTGCTTTTAGATATCGCAAGACTCGTTTGAGCTACTTCTAATGTTCATAAGTGGGTTGATGCATGGCCTTGGAGAGAATGTGTCCTGCATAAGATAAATCTGGACAGATACAAGTAATTAGATATCAAAGATATCCAAGTGCTTCCATATAAGGAATAATCTCCATTTCACGAGCTTGGTCAGTTGAAAGAGTTTGGGATGAGGATGGATTCAATTGGAGATATTGAGCAAGTGGAGTGACCATAGGATTACATTTTAGCATGGAATACTGGGAGAGAATAGACATAATGTAGATATGTTGATGCATTTTGATGGATGTGGGTGATTGTTCTATTTCAATGCCAAGACAGTAATGCATAGGACCATAGTTTGTTATATCAAATTGTGAAGATATGATAGATTTGGCCTTGGACATTACATGAGGAGTGTTGGCAAGAATAGGAATGTCATCAACATAGAGACCTAAGATAATGATTGTGTTGCCCTAAAGAAGAGTATAAATGTTGTGATCTATTTCTAGCTGCCGAAAGCCATGGTGTAGTAAGTGAGAATGAATACGAGTGTACCACTAGCTTGATGCCTATTTTAGGCCATAAAGAGCTTTATGCAGTAGGCAAACATGTGTAGGAAATTTGGGATCAACAAAGTTTGGTGGCTGAGACATATAGATTTTTTCTTCTAAGTGACCATGCAAGAAGGCAATTTTAACATCAATGTGGTGAAGAATTAATTTAAAATGAGCTGCCATGAAGAGTAATACCTGTAAAGAGGGCAAAGAAAGTGCAAGAGAGAATGTAGTTCCATAATGGAGGCCTTCAATTTCTTCGAAACCATGAGCCACAAGTCGAGCTTTGTACCTATCAATGGAGCCATCTAGTTTGAGCTTTTTGTGAAGTACCCATTTGCAGCTTATGGTAGATTCTCCAGGAGGAAGGGGTACCAATTTCCAGGTGTTATTGTGAAGTAGAGCTTTGTATTCATCAAGCATTGCAGCTTGCCATTGAGAGGCTTCAGTACTTTGAAGTGTTTGAGTAATAGTAGGGCAAATTGGAGCTTTGGGAATAGTTATTGGAGGTGAATCTCGAGCTTGGACAAGGGCAATGTTGGCTTGAAGATGAAGATCATGTAAGTTTTTGAAGCAAGAATTTGATTGTGATTGTACCTCTTCAATGTTGGAGTCGAAAGTACTGAATAGAGTAATTGACATTGAAGGAGAAGCTGGAGATGGAGGCCATAGAGTCGTAACAATGAGAGCTGTAGGAGAAGTATTGCTCGATGTTGAAGACATTGTTGCTATGCGAGCAGACCTTCAAGATTTGTGCTCATTAGTGGATGGAGCTAATTGCGGAGTAGAGGCATGGAGAGGAATCAATTTTTTGTGATGAAATGAAGCTTGTGGAAGACTGGAAACCTGGTAATTATATAGATTTTCTCCTTCATATTGGGATCTTTGAAATTGTGGAGATAAGGGAGTATTTGACGGAGTGTTAATTTGTTGATTGTAATTTGTGGCAGGCTGGTTTTTAGGATAGGTAGTAGTCGAGCTATGGTGCGCCAGTTGCTACTGTTTTGTTGCCATTGATGTCGCATGTACCTAGTTGTCGTGAACTGGAGTAGTTGGCAATTTTGGATTGATTGAAGAGTCCATATGCTATGAATTGTGGAGTTGTTGCGTGGTGATTAATGCACAAGTTGCTGCCTGACGGTCAGTGTCATTTGAAGGGACAGCAGGCGTGATTATTGCCATTTGACGAGCTAGAGTTATAATGGCTTTTGAAGTTTTCAATAATGTTTGATATCCATTAAGGTTTGAAGTTTTTTGAGATGAGGGTTGTTCACATGATCTAACGGAGTTTGAACCTCTAAAAGAAGATAAGGATGATGATAAAGGTGAAGAGCTGGTGTGGCTAGAACTAGAAGGAGAGGATTCTGTAGAAGATATATTGGGCCTTGTATGAGGCATGTCTAATGTCAGAGATTCGTTGATGGGAAAAAGTGTGAGAGATGGACATTGTGTTGTGTTGGATGGAAGAAGATTATCTTCATAAAAGATGGCACTTCGGCCATAAATAAAGACTTTGTCAGTTGGATCATAGAAGCGATAGGCCTTGTGACCATGCGGCTCTCCATATTCTATAAAAAGTAGTTGTGTGGCTCTAGGAGAAAACTTGGATTTGTGATCTTGATTGACAAGAAATGTAGTGCATCCAAAGACTTTAAGATGTGATAAGTCAGGAGGGTGACTAAACCACAATCCGTAAGAAGTATTACTTTGTAGGGAGTTGGAATACAACTTGTTTTGAAGATATGTTGCAGTAGCAATTGCTTCCTCCCAATAGTCTTTTTCCAGACGAGATACTGATAGCATAGCTCTTGCAGCATTGAGTAGTGTATGATTCTTTCTTTTGGCAACTCCATTTTGTTGTGGATGATGTGTTATGGTAAGCTTATGTTGAATGCCAAAGGGCTTGCATAATCTTTGAATTCATTTGAAGTATATTCTCCTCCATTGTCTATATGAAGAGCTTTGAGTTTTAACTCGTGCTTATTTTCAACTACTTCCTTATATTCTTGGAACTTGGAGAAGACTTGTGACTTTCTCTTGAGAAACTATACAATAGTATATCTTGAGTAATCATCATTAAGCACCATAAAGTATTTTGCTCCAGTGAGGGAAACATGATTTATTGGACCACAAATGTCGGAGTGTACTAATTGAAGTGGTTGAGTCGTAATTGGAGTAAGATTTGGGGTAAGGAAGATTTGTGGCTTTACTGAGAGCACAAGCTTGACAAAATGGAAGTTGAGAGAGAGAAGGTGGAATGTCGCTAACAAGCTTCTTGTGAATAAGTTGTTGGAGAACATTCTGAGAGGCATGACCAAGCCTAGAGTGCCATAGGAGTGTGTTTTGTGGTAGAATTGTGAGTGAAGTGAAGTTAGTTGAAGCATTTGAAGAAGGTTGTAGTAGTGAATACCCAAGTGTATAAAGCTGACCTACTTTGGGGCAAGTAAGTTTGAGAAAAGGTGAGAGTAGTTGTAAGATGCAGCGGTCTTTGTAGAAGTGAGCAATGAGAGAGGATTGAGAAGTGAGCTCACTGGTACTTGATAGATTTTTCTTGAGATTGGGAACATGATAGACTCTATGTGCCTAGATTATGTGATTGGAGGTAAGCTGCACTTGAATTGTGCCGTAGCCTTGAGCTTGTTCAATGCTATTGTCCCCCATGGCAACACGGAGTGGAGTAGAGATCTCTTTGAAGTCGACTAACCATTCCTCGTGAAAAGTCATACGATGAGTAGCTCAAGAATCTAGAAACCATGTATATTCTTCTTTAGAGTTTGATGAAGGTGCCCAAACACTTGTGGCTAGGCTGACGAATGTTTCTAGTTGCTCTTCGATGTCATAATTGCCGATGCTAACAAAGTGAGCATGACCTTTTGATTGACATTTGTTGAATCTATTTTTTTGATGACAATCCTTTTCAATATGACCTTGTCTTTTGCAAGCATTACATATGAGATGATAATGAGGGTTTCTTGTTAAGGATAGGGATTGAGAAGACTGGGCTTATGTTGAGGATTACCAAGAATCCCTTTGAAGTTAGACTAAGAAGAAAACTTGGGCTTTTGTTGAAAGTGTTGAGCTCTTTTGTGAAAATGTTTTGGATTGTAAGCAGTTATAGCTAGAGCCTTAAATTCTTGATTTGAAGAAGTAGAAAGGGTATCTCTCATGACTTGCTCTTGCTTGATTCTATTAATCGCTCGCTAAAGCTTGTGTTTATCAGTGGAAGTTTGAGTAGTAATAAAGGCTCTCCAAGATAGAGGTAGGGAAGAGAGTAGAAACATGGCTTGTAATTCTTCTAAGATGACTAAACCAGATATGATGGTTTCATCTAGTAAAGATTGCCACTGTTCTAAGAACTTAGTGGCAGACTGATCTTCATGCATAGTGGCAGTAGATAGTTTTCTAAACATGGTCATTTGATAAACAATATTTATGTGTTCATATGTATTGTTGAAGAATTCCCAAATACCTTTTGCAATGGGTATTGTTCTTACTAGTTGTACTTTTCGATCTCCACAATGGACAAGTATTTCCATTCTCGCAGCTGCATCTCTTTGCGTCCAATCTTCCTTGTCTGCTCCTTCTTGTTCAGGGCAGTCTTCCTTGCTATTGATAATATTCCATAGATTTTCTTGAGACAGGTAAAGTTCCATCCTTATCTTCCACACTTAATAGTTGTTACCATTGAGTTTGTCGATCTTAATGTGTCGATTGTAGGAGATAGTGGCATTGATGAAAGCCATTGGAAGAATGAGAGTAAAGGAGGACGAGTAGTTTGTGGATTTGAGGAGAATATGATAAACTAGAAAGATATGGCATGGTGCTTTGATACCATGTAGTGAAAACCAGGAACTTAAAGATAAGAGGATAATGTGCACAATAAGAGAAGGAGATAGGGACAATATAGAAAGATGAGTGATCTACACTTGAGCATTTCATTGCTAGTGGTTGTATATATACAAGGTACATTAAATGAGGTAGGTGAGCTTTATCTCTAAATATCTAAGATATTTACAAATTGGATATCTATGAGATCCTTTTGTCCACATATTGACTTGTCCTTATCTTATCCAAACTTTATCCTTATCCACAACTTTATCTTAACATTTTTATTATGGAAAACCCATCCCCTTTTGATATTCTATGAGAAGCTAGTACTCAAAGGGACATCCAAGAACTAATTGGCTTTACTCTCTTGAACCAAGCATTTAATCGAATTGTGATGTTCAGTGTTGCAAAAAATCACATTAATTTTTCTTGTCAGCATGATTCTAGCAAAAGCAAAAGAATAGTATTAGTGAGCATAGAGAAACGTATCAACATGAAAGCATAAACATAATATATAAAGGAATGAAATCTAT
The DNA here is from genome assembly GCF_053477565.2 of Lygodium microphyllum. Taxonomy (NCBI): domain Eukaryota; kingdom Viridiplantae; phylum Streptophyta; class Polypodiopsida; order Schizaeales; family Lygodiaceae; genus Lygodium; species Lygodium microphyllum. Next base: position 160,970,902 of record NC_141143.1, read on the forward strand.
TACTATGCAATCTAACAAGATACAAGCCATCACTGTAGTAGAGAGGAAGCACAATAGTAGCCTCCCATCCATGCCAACAGCAATGCAAAAGCAAAAGAAATAGATTAGTGAGCATAGAGACAACACATAAAGATGAAAACATAAAGGGAAGACAAGATTCAAAATAATGGAATTCTCTACCTTACAATAGTAGCATCCCATTTATGCAAAGGATAATGACTCTCATGTCCAAGGTCTCCACACACACGAGATGAAGAAAGATGAGATATATTAGGAAGAAAAAGAAAGTGGAGAAAATAAAATGATGAGAGGGAGAGAGAGGACACACATTTATGAGATCACACACATTTATGAGATCACACAACTAGACGCACAAGTATTAAATGCACATATGCGTATCTTCATACTAGAGTTCAAATATTTTAAGTATGTCTTTTAGGAGTCTTGCATATGAGATTTGTTTGTGTTAGTGGGGTTAGATTCTAAGAAAAAAAATATTGAAGACGATAGCAAGGTTTGTACCGTTTGCAATTTTGTTTTATTCTCCAAGATTGTTGACGAGTTACCAATTTGTAATGTTAGCTCTTCAATTGCATTTGTCTGAACTTTGATAGTACGGATCTCTTCGGATGTGTAGTATTTGTGCGGAAGCTACTTATCATACTTCTAAATGTCTTCTTTGTGTGTTCATACGATTGTTGTTCTTTGGTCTAAGAAATCTAGGTCCTCCTTCTTGTGAATGATGGACATGTGTAGGCATTCTTGTATGTCTTCCTTGGTTGAATGCCAATGTCTAATCACTTATAGGAAGTGTAGGAATGGTAGGCCATCGACATGCCAAACTGAAGTGTAGAGGTTGTGGTGTTATCCATGTGTCCAATAAGCTGAGGAGGTGATGTGACATTGTTGGAAAAACTTGGTTAGATAATTGCATACCAGTGGTTGCAAGTGCGCAAGGCCACCAAACAATATCATAAGATTTTTGTGGAATGGATTGAGTAGAGAGCCTTGGCAAATGCTAACTATCTGGCACACTATTATGTCAAATATTATTCGCATCAACATGGACATTTCATCAATGATGATTGTGTCTACTTCTCTTATTATGAGATGAATTGCTTATCTGTCTCTTGTAATGATGCTAGATATTATTGTGCACGAACACGTGCCTTAATTTAATAGTGGACTATGGTGGAAATGTTGCATAGTCTAGCTATCGATTGCTCCTTTACTTTTGCTGTTAACACGACACTTTTATTCCTAAAAATGAGATATAACTATAGTAGCATATGAGAAAGCTTTTTTCCATTGCCTCATGTGCCATTGATCATTGTGCATGCCAGATGTTGCATGGATGAGTTGGTTGTAGACATCTTGCTATTTTGTTGTCAAAGTACTACTAGGTATTGCTATGAATTCTTTTAACAACTACAACATCTTAGTTCATGTTGATGCAATATTGTTTCGATGCTTAGTTGATGTTGAATATAATGTGAATATTGCTAGGTTGTCTTTGATGAATCAAAATTTTTGGATGATCATATTCATTAGGTAGTGGGTCCGGTCTGATGCAAGTAAATTTCTTTGTTCATACTCGCTGATGCACATTTCGAGGTCTTCCTCATTCATGATGGGACACAGAGCTAGCATTATGCAGTATATAATTGTGTTGTGTTTTCATTGCTTATTAACTCATTCTCAGATCTAAGCGTTACTCATAGCATTAAAGTGTTAAAGAAGAAACCTTTAGTTCGGTGGCCCAGTTGAAAATTGGTGAATTGTACTAGTCTTTTGTATTGCTGGATGATTTTTCCAGAAGCGTCTCGTAGAGTGGGTTTGGGATTGGATGTATATTTGCCTTTGGTGATGCTACAATTATTGTGGCACTCATAGAATATCATGTTGCCTACGCACGATGGTCAGTAACAGTGTAGGTCCATCGGGTGCACGATGATATTCCCTGTCCTTACCGTGTATTAGTAGTGTTGATAAGTTAGTGTCAAATAGTTGAATAATTGATCTATTAATTAGCAGTTTAATTTCACAATTATGAATAATATGATTGATCGACACTATGAATTGACAATGATTAGATTAATAATTGTATAATCAACAGAATTACGCTTGAATTAATCGACACGATGACAAAACGATGAATGATGAAATGGTGAAGGTGATGGACACAATGTTGTTGGACTAACCTAGAATGAACATGGTGAACATGGGGTCATGTGGTGTTGGGCTCTCATTGAGTATTCGATATATACAATGCTTTAAATGACAAGGTGGAGGCATTGCTTCTATTCGCATTGCTCGGAAAAGCTAAAGCGAGAAAGATGGGCTAAAAAGTTTTCTTCAATTTGCATTGCTCGGAGAAGATAGAGCTAAATTTCCAATAAAAAAGCACAATTTTTTAAAAAGTAAAAGTATGGTCTTAGGCTACACGTTTAAAGGTTCAGAAAATAAAAAACCCCTGATTAGCTGCACATGTAAGCAGGAAACCTTTTGAATATGTATAGATTGCAAAAATATGAAGATGGAAAACCCCATCTCCTAAAATTTCAAACCTTCTTTTGACTTCTCTTGGGCCAGCGAAAACTATGGATGCTGCTTCTCGAAGGCAGCAAATGAGAACAAAAAGAGGGTGGCAGCATCTGGCCTCTAAGAAGAAGAAGAAGAAGAAGATGAAGACGACGCAGACCCTCAGACCTGACAAGAGACCGCAGAAGAAGAAGAAGAAGCAAGAAGAAGGACGAACCACCAGTCCACTCCCGAAGCACGATGACGAAGGCAAGAAGAAAGAGACGAGTGTGTGTGATGAGAGAATCGTTCCATTGATTGGTGATTTCCAGCCAGAACCCTAAACGGCCACACCTCTCCCAGCAATAAATACAGTCGGTTCCTTCGGAAGAAAACCCTAACCTGGCAGGTACCGCCTTTGGCCTCTCTCTCTCTCTCTCTCTCTCTCTCTCTCTCTCTCGCTCGCTCGCTCCATATTCCCAGCAGCGAAACTGTTAGCATCTCATACCTACCTATAAGGAAGCACAAAGCCTTCTCTTTTCCCCTCATTTTGCACTTGCAGTCAGTTCAAAAGCCTTCTTTCTCCAGCAAGCATCATCCTTCTTCCAGCACATCATTGACCTGCTGAAAGTATCTCTTCCTCTAGTTCCATACAACTTTACTGGGACCGTTCCTGTGTAAGGAACCTTATTCTGCATTCCGCACCTTGAGGAAGATTTGGAAAAGGTTGTGGACACCTGAGCTTCTGCTGCACCTATTTTCAATCTGTCTGCCATAGTATTGACAAAGGATTAGCGAATAGGCATATCGAGTCGTGGAGGCTGTGAAGCAGTTCCGCGCCAAAGCTACCGGCTAATTGTTGTACTGGCTGTATATTGAATCTCCACCACTTGAAGTGGAGGCTGTGAAGCAGTTCCGCGCCAAAGCTACCGGCTAATTGTTGTACTGGCTGTATATTGAATCTCCACCACTTGAATAGTGGATGCTATCACTATAGTTCAAACGTTGCTAGTGGCTTGCAAGAATCATACAGAGATGTGTATTAGACCGCTGAAGCCAGAGACAAGCGCCTCACAGGATGAGAAATCTGAGCATTGTAAGTCCCATGTGGATGGTCAGCAAACCTGTGAAACTGCAGAGACTGGGAACTTTGATTGCAACATCTGCCTTGAATCAACACAAGAGCCTGTGGTTACCTTGTGTGGGCATCTTTTTTGTTGGTCTTGTCTCTATCGGTGGCTCAAATTACACTCCAGCTCCAAAGCGTGCCCTGTTTGTAAAGCTCATGTTGATGAGAAAACGGTGATTCCTTTGTATGGAAGAGGTAGAACAAGTTTGTCAGATCCTCAAAAAAAGCCAGCTATTGGTATAACAATTCCTGCTCGCCCTCAAGGATTCAGAGGTGAACATGCACCCCGAGTTGCTACTGGTCTCCGCAGTCATGCTACCAGTCCACGAATTTATCCTGGAAGTCCACCTGGTGGGGGGGATATGGCTTCCTCACCTGGGTTTGGTCTTTGTCCCTCCTTGCTTGGACTCCAGATGACTGGTTTGCCTTATAGCCACTATGGCTTATTTGGCACTGCTTACAGCACTCCGATTGGTGCACGGGGCGACATGTTTCATACTCGCAGGTTCTACCGGCAACAGGAAGCCTTCTTGTATTGGCTCTTTATCTTGCTTGCTTGCTTTGCAATGGCGTGCTTTGTGTCATTTTAGAGATTTCAACGGCATGTTGGAACAGGGTTACCTGTTTTGTTATCTAAGGCGTAGCGGCTGACAGTGCTGCCTCATCCAAAGTGGGGTTAGAGCCTGAAATCTCTGCAACTAGGAAGAGATCAGGCTCTTCACTTGATTCCTAAAGCTCCCCTCTCATGTAAGAAGGCATGGGTGCTGAATTTGATTTTTAAGGCGTGATGTCATATGCTCAATCACGAGAGTAATATCCCATCAACATATCGACTGCATGTACATAACAGAACATACAAGTTTTGTGCCAGAGAGTATATAGAGTTTAATTTCATTCATCTAGAGAATAACAATGTGCGCTCACTGTGCGTGTGTGCGTATACATTTGTGAATGAGGGTAAGATTATGTGTTATATTGTAAGAAGCTTTTGAGCATGAGATACTTGAACATAAATAGATGGTAAAGGCTTTAATGAAGATCATGATAGAATTAAGTCGTTTGAAGCTTCTGCACATGAGATTCTCTTACATGCATAAAACATGGACTTCCAAATGCAAATCGCAGGAAAGTGTTTATTACATGTTAGAAGCTTCATGTCTACCTTGCAGTCGACTCGGAATATCCGTAGTCCGATTCAACCTCAAATTGGTCATTTCCACAAAAAGAACGAAGCCACAAATGCATACTTGTACATGTGGATTCTTTGTACATTCGTACATATGTTTTTCCATACATTCAAGCTTTGGTCTCATAGGGCATTTTTTGAAATCCATAATGTTGGGTAAATTCCAAAATTAAGTCGCTCTCACATAGAAATAGATGCACATAAAAGATTTAATTTATTCAACCCCAATATGCCACGATATGAAACATAAGATATGGCATCTATACTTGCACTTATGTAACAACACCGAATGTACTATCAATAATGGGAATGTATGATTACATGCTTGCATTTCCTTGTAAATGATTGTTAGAAATTGCAATATTCAATCACCCATCTATATAAATTTCTACCTATCTACATTCTATCATAAGTAGATAAAAAATCCCTTGCCATGTTATCTCAAGTACATTGTGCATATAATAGATTTGCACTTTTCACATGATACGAGCTTATTTCTTATCAAATGCTTTTCTTACTTATCTTTTAAAAGTAAACTATCACAAATACGCATAGATGTTCACCTCAAATGGGAATTTATCATACATACATGCATTTGTATACACATACCATATTTGACGGGTAAGTATGTAGGTTAGAAATTACCATTGTAATTTCTTTTATAGATAGGATGATAAAGTTATGGATTAGCTAGCTACTCATGAAAAATGGCCTATGTTATTTCTTATCAAATATTTTTTGCCTAGCTTTAAAAAGTAAACTATCACAATTATGCTACACCTCAAATGGAAATCTATCATAAATACTTGTATTTGTACACATACCATATTTAATGGGTAAATATGCAGCTTAGAAGTTAGCATTGCAATTTTTTTGCAAACGGAAGCATAAAGTTGTGGATTGGCTATTCAGGTACTCATGAAATATTCTATGTTTTTTCCTAGATCGTGACTATTGTATCCATATGTAAAAGTTCCTTTACCTTTTGTTAATATTACTTCAAGCATTTTCAAGAGGAAAAAGAAAAATATTTTCATGGTTTTGAAACTAAATAATTATTCAAAAATAATAATGTATATAATTACATAATAATAGCATGTGTATTGGATTGATAAATGGACAACTCATTATTATATTATTATATTAATTCATTAATAGTTATATAAGTATAGTAATATAAGAAAAACCACATAATATATCATTATATTAAATATTTAATTAGCCAAGAATTATGTAATGATAGTTGATATGCACTATAGTAATATGTAATAATTTTAGTAATGCATTTTAGCTTGTAATTTGTCATTTCTCTCTTTGGTGATCTAAGCATCTGATGATCAAATTTAAGTAATGCGTTGCCATCTTTGGTTGCAGTAGTATCTCGTCACACTTGGTTGAGGTTCTTTGACAACCAAAAACTCTGACTACCTGATCTCATTCACCCTCACCTTAGCCTTTTACTCACGATCACCAAACATTCCCAAGAAGTAGTTTCCTTTTTCTTCCCTTTCATGAGGCATTCTTGAGCAAAGTGGCCCATCTAGTGGTGGCAAAAGGTAATATGCATTATGGAAGGGCGAGAAATTGGCCTCACATAGAAGTTAGGACCTTGAAGGTGTAAAACTTTTGAGAGTGAGAAACTGTCCTCACATAGAAGTTCAAATCTTAAAGATGTAAAACTTTTAAGAGTTCCACTCTCTTGTCCCACATGATACAAGCCTTTAAATCACCCTTTGGGCTGATAGCAAAAGTGGAGGCACGTACAAAACCTTGCCAAGAGAACTAGCAATCTCTTTAACATCGCTGATGCAAGCTTGGAAATGAGACTAATATTGGGCATTTAGACATGAAATGCGATCCAAGCCTTTTTTAATGGTTGAAAAGTAAATATTTACATATATTTATTATAAGGTGGTTTGTGTTTATAATAAATGCTTTATGGATTATCGTCACTCTCATATCTTCTCGATCACAAGTTCAAGCATTATGAAGTGGTAATAGACATTGCAAACATTTTATGAAGCCTTTTAGATTAACAACTTATATATATGTATAGGTATACATATTCAATATACAAAGTATCAAACTCTTTATTCATTTTTCCAAGCCTTTTTCTTAACAACATACATGTTATACATGTTTGTACTTGTATGTGTATATTTAATAGAAAATACATTGATATTGTAAGTGCTACTCATACTTGCATTCAATATTGTCCTCAAGTAACTTCAATCAATAGTTACACTTAAAAAAAAAACAAAGGCGGTAATATTGTATGAAAAAGAAAAGGAATCTATTTACAAGTGTATCCAACAAATGGCTTTAAGGATAAGCCAGTTGGAACTAGCATCTGCAAAGCTATGCAAGAGAAGATATTTGTAGATGGTTGATGTAAGGGCTAGGGAGGCTTTGACAATAGTGCATCGAACTTTATAGTCCCATAGGGAAGGATACAACATATCTATACTCATGCTATATGCAATAAGATATGAAAGTGATATGTTTTTACATGGTATAGATGAATTTGAAGGATCTTCTTAGTATCAATGAGTTGCATTCTTAATTATGTTAAGTATGACATTGAGCTCTTGGGCTTCACAATGAACGTTGGCCATGGCACCGCACCAAAAATTAAAACAAACCGAGAAAGGAAAACCAAGGGAGAGTGATGTTATGCTTATTTGAGAGCTTACTTTTGCTTTTATACTTAAGCCATGCCGCCCAGATGTTTTTAGCAAGAGAAGTAGCCTTCTTTATGATAATATGGACTTGTGAAAAGGCCATCACCAAGATAGAAGATAGATTTTTCCATTGTGAGCAATCTTTGATGGAAAAATTTTCAATAAGTCTATGCAAGAGAATTGCCCAATCCTTGTTTGGGTGAAGCATACTCCTTGCAATCCATTTAGCTACTAGTTTTTTTGCTAAAAGGGAGATATTTGGGAGTTCGGGCCTCCTTGCTCTTTTGGTAATGTGCATCTACTCCAAGCCACATTAGGTATTTTCCTCCCTCCATTGGAACCCCATAGGAAGTTTCTGCACATGGTTTCTAGTTCCTTGATAGCAGATTGAGTGGGTCTCTAATATGAGAGAAAAAAGATAGTAGAGGCTATAAGGACATCCTTGAGTACAACTTCCTTTGAGATTCCATTCGAAACCCCACCAAAATTCTAATTTCCTCCCTCCATTGGAACCCCATAGGAAGTTTTTGCATAGGGTTTTTAGTTCCTTGATAGTGGATTTGTTGAAAGCTATGACAAATGAGGTATGCTCTAGGAAGAGATGTCTTAAATCCCATATGCATAGTGAGACAGAATGCTATTATCCAACTACTATAAAGCATTGTACTTGACTATCACTTTCAATGAGTAATGCAATATCATGATGCATTGTACTTTCAGTTAGTGTCAATGTCATTATCAATCCCTTACACAAGTTTGTGTTTATGAGTCCAAGCTTCCATCTTGGAACCTAGTTTACTTGTGTAACAGTTGGTCTATTCATTGTCCATGTCACTATGAATCTAGTATTCATCTTCCAACCTCCATAGCTGCCATGCTCTAGATCCATGTTTTTGACATGGTATTAGAGCTCAGCTAAGCATGGCTTAGCTCTCCTCTTTGCTCCTTTGATCTCTCTCCATCTCTAGTCAGCTTAGTCCCAACTCATGATCTCATTTCTTCATTTGAATCTTACACTCATTGTTTGGCAGCCATAGCCAATAGGACTTGCATCACTTTGAGCTTTGATAACTCTCTTTGTAGACCATATCTCAACTCGATTTCTTCTAGAGAGTTTCTCTATATCCGTATTACTTTACAGGTCGACATTGGCTGCTCTGCCTGGCATTTCAAAAATTTCAGCTCACTGCACCTGATTTGCATTGATAGCATGTCGTATGATTTGCGCCACTCAACCTATTCGCAATTCACCCTGCGCATATAGGGATTATGAAGGCCTACATATAAGCTACCTCCCACATAAATATTGTGGAAAATGATGTAGTGTAGTTGCTACAAAAAACAAAAAACGAGTATGTCCTACAAAACCTAATAGAGACTCCATAGCCTCCAAGCTCAAGCTCTTTTCCACTCCAATTTCTTACCATTCCCAACCCAAGGAATCCTTTGTCATTCAAATTTGATCATTCCAGCAACAAGTGCAAACTTCAAGAAGAAGATTTGAAGTGACCTGTGTGAAGATCAAGCAACCTACTTGAAGATCAAGCATCATCAAGCCTAACATCAAGATAGTATCTCTTGATACTTATCTAGTGCTTCTTGGCAGTTGTGTTTCTTGACACGTCCAAGAACAATTCATTTGTTGGTCTTACTTCAGTTCTTGCAATGACAAACATGAAGATTTTTAATGTGGAATGCCCAATCGATTAAACCCCTTCTAAAAAGGAGGGTTTCACGCATGGAAAGAAAAGACAATGTACCATCTCATGAGGAAAGACATCTGGGATCTCTTTATTTGGAATCCTTCATCAGATTCCTCTATTGTTGCCTTGGATTTTTCCTCCAACGGCTTCGATTCAAGGCAATCTTTGATGAAATTATTGGGGTAAAGGTGCCTGTGTCTAACCGCCCATGTATTCATTACACTGATAATACCCATACACCTGTACACTATAGGTGGTGGGCACCATTACTATCACTTCATTCTTTATTCTTTTAGTGACATTTAAATAAGGGAAGGCTGTGACCATTATAGTTTCCACATACGGTGTTTCTCTCTTTTGCTCTCTTGCTCCATCTGCCATAGCTCTTGATTTGCTCTTCCTTCCACTTGTATGCTTCCACTTGGGCTCTACATTTCAATTGGTATCAAAGACAACAATTCAAGGAGCTTCTTCATCCTTTGCTTCAATATGGATTCAAAGCTTCAACTCAAGGTTTCATGGCAGTCATTATTTCTTCCTCTCAAGATGATGTGCATTGAGTATTTCCTTCTTCCGACTTGTTGCAGATTGCTCCGTGCTTGTTGAGGAGCTTCCCAAGGCTTAGTTTAGTTGAGCCATGTTGAGTGCTTATAGAAGTCATGGGACAACTATGGTAGCTTGACAACACTGTCATATTTTGGTCATAACTTTTACATACAATATCAAATTTAGGCATTCTATAGCTAAAAATGAAGAGCAAAATGAGTCGTAGAGTTGATTTTGTGCAGTTTTCTGTTCTCTGTTTCACATAGAGCAAAATTGTTTTGGTTTAGATATCAAATAGTAAATTCCATAATGCATGTTTGATACTTTGGGGATGCTATTTTGGTGCTCAGATGGTATGGTTATGCTTTTAAGACTGATTTAGGCTTGAAATAGCTTAGATTTCACTATCATTTCAGTGTTGTAATAATGTGGCAATAAGCATTTATTGAGTGAGACAAGCTTGTGGCTAATGCTCATTGATGCTTTATAGGATACTCAGTGGTGGATGTACTACTACTTCAAATATTATGTATAGTTCATGACATGCTATGGTATACTTTTGAGTTGAGATTTGGGCTCCATTACATTGAGTTTGGCTATGGTTATATGTCTTGGTTACTTTAGCGGCTTACACAATTACTACGGGCTTGAAGAATCTATTAGGTTTTGTGCTCCCAGCTTATGGTTCATGTATCTTGGATAGTCAGATGTCGTGTACTTGATGTTTTGAGCTTGCATTGCTCATTTGGCATTTAATTTTGTTCTAGCGAGAGTTACCTATACCACTTTGGATGTTTCAAAGAGCTTTGGGTTTATGCAGTTGAGCTCGAGCTTACTTTCATTGAGATCATGGGACACTTACTTCATGTACATGCTCTCTTAATATGTATCGAATGTGGTTACCCTACAGTGGGTTGATTTGATCACTTACTTTGGACTTGGCATTTATATTTATCAGTGTGTTGTTAGTGATATTTATACGCCTTTGGGTTATGTATCGAGCTTTACTTAGTGGATCTCTTCTCTTTACCCTAAGATCTCCTTTGTGCATGATGTCTATGCCTACCACATGTTTGGTTACCAATACACTATAGTTGTAACGACTTTTAGTGCCGGTTGTTCTTGGTCTTTCTTTCTTGGTTGCTCACATTGGATGTTGGCATATTAGTATAGTTTATTACAATAAGCCTATCATTTCATTTGTATGCATTCTATCTGAGGACAGCCACTTGGATTTGACAATTACTTGATTGATGTTCGTGGATAGCTCATTTTTTGGAAAATTCTCTTGCTCATTCCTTGATTTGGTTGTGATTTTGGAGCTATTTTATTAAAACAGCCTATCATTTCAGTTTTATGCATTCTATCTAAGGGCGGTCACTTGGCTTTGGTAGTTATTTGATTGCTATTCGTGGATAGCTCATCCTTTTGGAAATTTCTCTTACTCATTCCTTGATTTGATTGTGATTTTGGGGCTATTTTGCTATCATTTACAACATCGTGTTTATCTTGGATTGTGCTTTCATCTCTTGTATTATGGCTTGTGGATCGAGTGATAGTGCTATCTTTACTATTAACAAGTTGGATGGCACAAATTACAGCTATTGAAAGGCACAAATCTAACAGGTTCTACAAAAATTGTTGTCATATACAATAGCATGTTTATCTTGATTTTCCCATTCTTCTTAGGCAATACAACAATGGGAGACAACCAAGTCACCTCATTGACTGGCTTAATAAATCCAACCCTCAACAACTTGTCAATTTCCACCTTAACCTGCTTAGCATAATTGGGGGTTCATTCTATACTGCTTTTTAATAATAGACTTAGCATCCTTTTCAAGTTTATCTTGTGTTGACACATTACTAGATCAAACCCTTTCATGTCTATATAGTCCCAACCAAAAACATCCTAAAACTACTAACATAATTTGAAAAGGTCTTGTTTAAATGATTCATCTACGTAAATACTCATTTTGATGGGTTTTCCTTCCCCCTCCTCATTTAGGTTAACTTCCCAAACCTCATCTTCAACTACCCTTGCAAATCTTCTCATAATATGCTCATACCTCTACTTAGCTTGAAGTATTACCTTTTGTCCTTCCTCTTCTTGCATATCATGGTCATCCTTCTCCTTAACATCTTTAGATTGATGATTTTCAGATTCTTTTTCCAACTTATTTTTAGAAAGACCAATTCTTGAGTCCTATATCAATTTATTCTCCTTATTCCCTAACCTCTCCTAAAATTTGGATTGATTTTGAGATTCAAGAAAATTGAAGGAATGCTGTCCAGAAAAATTTCAGACTGCAAATTGACTAGTTTGTTGGTCTAGGAATTGCATTTTCCATAGTTATAGGAGACTCTTGATATTCCTGAATAATGCCATCAACATCAATCTCAAAGACAGAAACTATAAAGGGATTTTCTTGCAAAAATAATTCCTCTTCATCACCTTCCACCTTATCAACCAGATTAATAGTTTGAGCCACCATAGGTCTAGTAGAACTTTTCAACATGACCTTATTGATTGTGTATAATTGAATTTCCTTAAGCCCTTGAGGAATACATACATAATCATTTCCCCAGTCTTGTTTAAACTTGGCCAACTTGAACCAAGGTTTTCCCAAAAGCATCTTATAATAATCTCCAATTTTTGATATCCTTAAAACCACAAAACTTACCCTAAACTTCAAATGTGACACTTTAATCAATTGGTTCCGTCGAATACCCAAAGGCTATAATCTTGTTTGATCTACCGTCCTAACCTGAATGGGGCCGGTAACAATTCCTCTTGCTTTGTTGCCAAATATGTATGCTCAAGCAGTATGTTAACCCCAGACCCACAATCCAATAATACATCATCATGATTCCTTCCAACATAGTCCACTTGAATTGTAGGGACTTGAAAATCCACCACCTCTTGTTGAGTTGGGATAATTGCATGATAGTCAGAAACTACCTGATCCTAAACTGTTTTATTATTAAATGGAAGGTTACAATGTAGGCCCATTTCCTTGTTTGACAAGATAGTCTTGAGAGACCAAGGTGTCTAGAACATATACATGTTGACCAGCTTCATGGTCATTGTTGCAATGGATCGGTGTGCTTTTTATTCGGCCATTCGCATGGGTGATAGCAAGAACACGATAGCCGTTGCCATTGCAAATGTCTTTCTCCTTCAACATCAAGAACCGACTGCTTGTGTAGTGCATAATAGGTTTGGCAAAGAGGGAGGCCATATAGATGCAGACCTCGCTATTTGGCATAGCACTTGACGATGGATCCATTTCCAAAGCTATCTGCTACATATGTACAGATTCACATGTCAGATATGGGTGACAATGAAAGACAGTGTGGAGGTGGATATCATATGAGAGAGAGAGAGAGAGAGAGAGAGAGAGAGAGAGAGAGAGAGAGAGAGAGAGAGAGAGAGAGAGAGAGAGAGAGAGAGAGAGAGAGAGAGAGAGAGAGAGAGAGAGAGAGAGAGAGAGAGAGAGTGTGTGTGTGTGTGTGTGTGTGTGTGTGTGAGTGTGGATGCGGGTGCCATATATATATATATATATATATATAGAGAGAGAGAGAGAGAGAGAGAGAGAGAGAGAGTGTGTGTGTGTGTGGATGTGAGTGCAGCCTTATATAACCACTTTGACACTTTGAGACATGGGAGTATTAAATGTATGTGAGAGTGAGAGTGAGACAAAGAGAGAGAGATATATATAGAATAAGACTCAGAGACGTGTGGTATGAAGAGGGTCGTTGGGGGGGGGGGGGGGGGGAGTGGAGGGGTGTTTGACATATTTTTCAGGCCGGAGGGGAGGAGTGTTTGACATATGTTTCAGCGGCCCCTTCTTTGGTGACAAAATGATCTTAGCCAACACACTCTCTCTCCAATGATCCTAGTCCATATGCACTCTTTCTCACATCCCCTCTATAAAAAACCTAAATAACTAACATATATGCAAGCACTGGCGGCCCCTTCTTCAGTGATAAAACGATCCTAGCTCTCACGCACTCGCACTCACATGCTCTCATGCACTCATACTCACACTCTCTCTTAATTGATATTTATAAGTCGATTATACTAATTACTATTTATAAAATTTTTAATTAATACATACTAATATTAACCAATTAATTGATTTTATTGATTAATGCTAACTAAATAAAGTATTATTTAATATAAGCTAGCTAATATCAATAATTTATTAATATTGATTCATAATAATAATGTAATTAATAGACCAATTGATATGAAGTAATTAATTAATAGATGAAAATTTGATTAGTAAATTAAATAATATTAATCAACTCATAAATTAATCAACTAATTCATACTGATTAACTAAATACTCAATAAACTAATTACTATTATGTAACTAAATGATTAAAAATAACTAATTAATTAACTAATATACATTAATTAGTAAAGTAATTAATTACTTCAAAATTGATTGATTAATTAAAACCTAAACAATATAAATCAAATAATTAATAAAAATAAATATTAATTAATAAATTGATTGATATCAATTTATTAAATATTTAAAAACTAAATAATGGACTAATTGCTATTAATTAACTAATTGATCAACTAAAATACACTAATTAGTAAAGTAATTAAATAATTGAAAATTTACTAAATAGTTAAGTAAGCTTATTAAAAAACTAATTAATATCCATTAACTAGTTAATGAATAAACTAATTGATATTGATTAAAATAATTAATTAATGAACTAATTGATATTAATAAACTATCTCATTAATTGATCACTTAAGGAAAATAACTTATTAATGAAGGAGAAAAAAGCAAAAACATAAAAAATGCTAATATTAATTTGGTTACTACTAAATAAGTAAATTAATACTTACTAATTTGATATTAATACATTAGTCATGATAATTAATAAATTAATCAAATTAATACTAATAAATTTAACATCAATTAAAAAATCAATTAGATTAATACATTGTTTAAATTCTATTATACAAACTAATTTATATTAGTATACATTATTCACTAACTTATTGATAAAATTATTATTATTTAATTAACTAATAATTTAATACTAATAAATATACTCTTTTATATATATATATAATTTAATTAATAAAATAATTAATGAATTAATTAATAAGCTAATTAATTAAAAATTAATTAAATTATTATTAATCAATTTAATATTAATACATTAAAAATATTAACATATTATAAAATAAGTATAAAAGTTAAATTAAATTAATATTTTTATTAATATTAATTCCTATTATTATAAATTATTTACTAACTTAGTAATTAATATATTATTTATTGACTAACTTACATGTTAATATTAATAAATTTACCATTGTATATATTAACTAACTAATGGATATATTATTAATACTATTGTACATATTATAATGAACTAACTAATGAGTTAAGTAATGCTAATTAATATGTTGATTCAATAATATATATTAATATAATTAATAGTTTATAAAGTAAGTAATGAGAAAGAGAGAGAGGTATATTTTTTTTCATTGATGGGTTTGCCTGCAGCCCCTTCTTTTGCAAGAATGATTCCACTAGTCCCCTCTCCCCTACAAAGGAGGTTATGTGGAAATATTTTTCGTTGAATATGGAGTTGTTGGGAGCATTTTCTCGGGTGGAAAAAAATTCACAAATTTGAGAAGGGACTTGTGACTATTTTTTGACTCGAGAAGGGGTTGTCAATGAGGGCTTCTTGGTGAGAAAAAATTCCACATATCACATGCTCTCTCTCTCTCTTCCCCCTCTCCCTCATCACTCTTTCAAACACACTTTCTCTCCCATTTTCTCTCTCCTTTGCCTATAGAAGGATCCCTCCCCTTATCCACATTGCGACTCATTCTTACAACTCTTCGTATATGTGGCTCTTTCTCTCCCTCCCTCTCAGTTCTCTCTTCTTTGTCTATAAAAGGATTCCCCCATTCAATTCGTTAGCTATATCTCGTACAAACAAGTATGCAATGGACCATGTCCTTATATGCTTGGAATGCCTTTAAGTGCTAAATGTTGCATGGATGAATAAATGTGCATGAGATTGATATAGAATGCATACATGTTGGCACAAAAGAGGATTGACCATACCTTATATCTAGACCTTGTTTGTGAAGCAAGAATGCTAGGGTAGGCTGACCATGCATCTATTTTTGACAAGTTAAGTGATGATGCAAGGGCATGGGTGCAAGTGCACATAAAGCCAATACCCGTTCTTGCATGGTATAAGCACCATTGATCACACTTGCCCACATCATGTTGAAGGTAGGTAGTTCTTTAAGCTAATTTAACTATTTGTTTCACCTTGGTACATTTTTTCTCAATTCAATAATGTTGTCCATAAATTAGCAAGTGCAATACAAGTATAATATGGTGGTGCGACTAATTGAATAAAAATGGATGCAGCTCTCTGACATTGAGTTTAGAACTAAGTGGGATGAGGCATACTACAGTGTTAATGAAAAGCTTGTCAAGAAATCTCGATGTTTGCTAAGAGTTGTAGACCCTAGTCTCAAAGAGAAGTTGCTACCTATATGTACTTGCTTGTCAAATGTATTCAAACTACATTGGTCCAAAGTAACAATGTTTTTATCATTGCAGAGCTATCTCATGCTTGGTGTGGGGCTCCAAGACACCGAGGGTGTTTTGAACGAGGAGAGAGTATACACATTGGTGTTCTCAAAGCTAAATGAGGCAAAATGCATAAGTATACTGAAGGCCATGGAGAGTTACGACAAGAAAATTCAAATGTTGATGGACATATCTGAATGTAGGTTATTCTCATTTGTCTATACTATCTACATCATAAGTCCCACATATTATTATTAAATGATATAACTTTGATTTGAGCATATGAAACTACATCTTTTCAAAGTTGTCTAAGACAAGAGACCTTTTGGGCCATGTTGCAAGATGGTGAAAGGAGACTACTTTCAAGTTGGGAGGACTATTATAACATTCGAATGGAATACGATTTATTCTTCCAGTAACATGCAAGAGATAAAGAAAAAACATAGCAAATGTTTCTCACAGTCTTCCATGATTTCAAGCCAGATGAAGATATAGAGTCACATAAGTCATCAAAGTTGGCAGCAGGGAGGCTTCTGAATATGTAAATCATATTATTCTTCTCTAATACCATGTTTGCGATGCTATCTTGCAAATCCATTTGAGAAATGTTATGGAAACTTTGTCTATCAGGTTCATATATGGATAGATGGAGAGGGGGGCCATACAAACTTTGTTGAGAGAATGCTAGGATATTGGATGGACTTGCAGAATGATCAGTACATGTATGAGGATTATCAGATAGAGTAAGAGTGGGATGAGGAGGTATATCAGAGATGCTCTATCTTCCTCGATTACATAGAAAGTGAATACCTCTCCAAAACGAGAAAGGTTTGTACCACAAATACTCAAGAAAAAAACAAGCGCAAGAGACACAAGGTTTCAAAGTTGTAAGAAAAATGACTTACATTCTTAGGAGTATATTGTACTTTTTTGTCTCCTAGTAATGAGACTATGATCGGTTAATAGAAACCTAATACTAGTAGTGCAATAGTAGGAAAAAAAAACATAAGAGCAAGCGAATACCTACTAGTATTGTCAAAGAAACCCTCATCACCAATTGATTTGGTTTCTCCACACCCGAAAGGTTTGATGTGTTAAATTACTATATCAAAGACATCTCTTGTATTCCTGTAGTGATTATATATCATTGAATATGAATTGTAACCACTTCACCATGTAAGCCCCATGATTGATACCACTCTAGAGTAGATCACAAATGGTGCAACAAATAATGTGCTCAAGCAACAGAAATAACTGGAAGTTGCAAGTTTTCCATCTATTACATATTCATTCAAATTGTTCCATCCCTTGAAATGTTTCCAATGGACTTGATTTGTAGTGGAAGGCACCATTGAGGAGGTCTATATCATTGGCATAGATAAAAGGGTAGAGCAATTTCTTCCAAATCTTGCGATGGAGAGGCTCACCTTACATACCACTATAGAGAGATGCGTTACAACGAATGAAAAGTGGTGAGGGGATAGGCGAGAGTATGCCATTGCATCCCACTGAAATGTGTATTTCAGAGCACCAAGATGCTAAGCTTGCTTGTGCAAAAAACTCATGATGTGAAAGCATGTAAACCTTGTTCATAATTGAATGAAAACAATGTTTGATACTATGCAGAGGGTGAAAGAATTGAAAGTCTTGGATCTGCAGTGATAGGAAACCCATCACATACTATGCAGAGGGTGAAAGAATTGAAAGTCTTGGAACTGCAGTGATAGAAAACCCATCACATAGTCATAGAGGTAAAGAAACGATGCTCATGAAATTCGCATGCCATGATCAAATGACATGAGAGCTTAAAAACATTCTATCAGTGCACGATATCAATAGTAATGTTTCATCTTATATAGGGAAGGAAAGAATGTAAGAACATAGACTAGTAGCTAATTGGTGAACAAGCGGCGTGACTTGTGTATCCCCCCCCCACCCCAACAATACAATGTCAATAAGGATGATCTCTATTTTTGTAGAGGGGATGCAATTCAAGATTATGAACCTACAATGGTGGAGGATGTGCCAACCACACGTACAGGTGAATAAATGTGCCTCAACAATATTACTTTTAGAAACATTCTAAAAAGAAGAATATGTTGCTAATTGTGAGGTCAATGTGTAGAGGTCTATACTGAAAGTCATGTGGAAGCCCCCTTGCAAGACACTACCTCACATGCTACCACAATGGTGGAAGATGTGCTAGCCACACACACGTGTGAATAAATGTGCCTACAGAATATTATCTATAGTAACATTTAGAAAGAAGATTATGTTGCTAATTGTGAGGTTAATGTGTAGAGGTCCATACTGAATGTCACATGGAAGCTCCCTTGCAAGACCTTGTCTCCCACACCCCTACAATGGTGAAGGTGGAGTGGCGTATTGTTCTTTAAATTTGTCACAATATTTATAAATTATGGGATATATATAGAAACATTCACCACATGTACATACGTACTCATACACATAGTACATATATAGACACATGTCACATACTACTTATCCTTGCTCCTTCTTTTCATACTCAAACACATGACTCACACACACCCCTCCGTACACACATTACTCAACATTACATCTACTCTTGTATTCATACATAAATATATACAATTCTTAGAACCAAAATGTTTGAGGTACTCATGGTCCAATAACTTGAGGTAGTCAGATCTTTGAAGCATGCATCTTGAAAGTTGCAAAGCAAGACAAAGCTCTACCTAAAACCCATAAATGCTAAGGGACTTCCCCTCTTCATAGACTTGAGCAAAAATAATACCTCCCCTTCAATGAATGGTTTATCCAAGAGCAAGCTAATTTCAGCAAGGTGCCAAGGACTCTCTCAATTTCCACATCCAAGATTTTAGCAACACATTAGGACCAATCAACAACGCTCTTAGGCTCAACTTCGGATAGCACTGAGAGATGCTTGTGGAAAACATTAGCATATCCTAGTCATCAGTAAAGGTGCATCTATTTTTGTTCTAAATAAATGTGATAGTTTCTCTTTGATACTTAGCTTTGAGAGAATTGAAGTAAAATTGATATGGAGCATCTCTTAGGAGGTACCACTTAACCTAGCAAGAGGAACCAAATTGAATGTTCAAGTTGCTAACATACAATGATAAGTAACAATGTTGATCAAGAGGCTGGGACCCTCAAGGTGGTTAGCTATGTGCAGCTCGTTCTCAAGTAAGGTTTTATACAAGAGGGGGTGATGCTCTAACTTTGGGTGTAGACCAGGTTACATGAGAGAATGATGGAGAGAAGAGAGACATTGTTGCAATGAAATGGATTCGATTGAATTGTTTTGGTGGTACATTGCTCATGATTTGAGAATCCCTATAGGCACTGTCATCTTGATGGATATACTATTTCTTCCAAAACGGGCATTGAGAATTGCATTTTTATATGGTTTTGTTGACTTGGGATTGATCCAGAATTTCTATGGCAAGTGCACAACTAGGAATAAGCCTAGGCCCTAAGTGCTCTAGCGTTATTCTTGGGCAACATCTTTAGTACGACTCATCATGACTAGTAGTTGCATGGGGCATCCTTCAATATGTATAGGCATGTGGTTCACAAGCAAGCGCATGAGGCCTTGATTTTTAGGAAGGATGTTCATCATTTTTCCCACATTGGCCATTTGGATTGAGACAAACTTTTGTGGAGTCCTAGGGAAGTGCCTTCTTATGCACATACTTCAAGCTAAGTTGAGTAACACCTTAGTAGGATTGAGATTCGTGCTCTATGCTAGGGTGATAGTTGTGTGAACACAAGCATTTGTAGTACATGGTGCAAGTAAAACTCATGAGTCACTACATGGTCTAGGGACTAAAATAGATGTAGCTAGTTTTCCAAGCAACTCAAGAAGATAGAAGTACTCCGGCATTACCTTTTTCAATGACATTTTTATACGTGGTGGTATTACTTTTTGATTATAAGTCAATTGTGGACAAGGGAAGGAGAAATTTGACACAAAAGAAAAAGGCTTGTAGGTGATAAGCTAGTAAGAGATGTTGAAGACTTTTAGAGTTAGCAATGTGCGGGTCGAGGGCTAGAAGTTGTACTTTAGGTGCAAAGCACCGACTTGGGTGCATAAAGCCGAGTAAAAGCATTTACCGGTCTAATCTTTATGTGAAAAAACCTTGCATGACTATGGATTAATAGGTGTGTGCACCCATAATGTTCTCCTAATAATGATAGTAACTCCATGGCTTCTCTGTGATCAAAGGTAGAAATATCTTCTACATATGCTTCCTATGGGCCTTGGAGTGTAGGAGCTCATTTCCAAGTGAGTAATACTTATACATGGCAAAAGCAATGATCATGGCGATGCCATTTGCTGATCATCTTGAAATGTGATGTACTCTCTCAAGTGCCTCTTGTTGGATATAAGGAATGACAACAATAGCAAAAATAGCATTTGAAATGTTGTGTAGTTACTCCAAAGCAACATTGCACCTTATTTTCCAAAAAGTGATGTTTATGTAGATTTTGATTATACAAATGGAAATTATGATAGGAAAGAGAATGTTTATGTAGATTTTGACTATACAAATGGAAATGATGATAGGCAAGATAATGTGGCTGAGTTCAAAGCTTCACAACAAGAGACAAAGTAAGCATTTTATGAGCTAGATTGCTATTATGGCAACACAATTTGTGATGCATTTCTTTTGAGATAATGAATATTCCCATGTAGAGTTGCCGCCATACTTTTATCTAAGTGTGAGTTGATAAGGTTTGATGTGGATATGAGATAGGTGTGATACAAGCTAAGGTTCATAGTTTGGGGCTAATAGAAAAATGGAGATTTTGTGCTAGGCACTGCACTAGAGAGCATGCATTTGTATTTTAGGCACATAAGGATTATGTGTTAATTGTTTGGGGGAAAGAGGTTTGGGGGGTAGGGGAGGGGGGGAGGGTTTTATAGAGGAGGCATTCATGAATATGCAAGCTATCACCGTTTAATAGAAGGGATTTTTCAAATAACATTTTTACATAGTTTCCACGTATCATATAAAGGGGTTGTTCACAAACTTAATATAAAAATGGTCTTTTTATTTAAGAATAAATTCATAAATAAGGGTGTTTTTAAACAAATGTGATATAGAGAGTTTATATAGTAACCTCGGTCCCCCACAAGGAAGATTGAATGTTGTCATACCTATAGGCTTATATTCAAGGGATGCCAAACCCAAGACTACCAACTCAACATTCGGTCCCATTACAACATCCATCTTGGTGATCATGCAATGGGATGATAGTCTCTTCTATTATATTATAAATTTTGCATGTGTCTCTAGAGCGGCCCATGAGAATGGAACCCTTGTCCTTCTTTTTACCTTGTTATTTGATACCACTTAAGCTAGTAGATCTCGACATAACATTTGTACTTTTATCACAACCACTATATTTCTTATTTGACAATTGATATGTTTCAAATTTGGCATAAGTTCATGCAAGTCCAATTTATCTTATAAGAAATTTAACTAGGTTTCCAAATAGCTTGCATAGTACAACCTTTGGTTTTAAATTCTTCCTTATGGGACCTCTTATAAGCTCTTGTCATTAATCACACATGTTGTAAGTTTAGAAGGGGATATCAAGGGGGGAAATTCCTCGGGTTTATCCACATGGCCAGCCAAAATAAACCAATTTGTAGGTGACTCAAAGTTCTTTAGGCCATATGAGAGGGAAAGTGTGAGCCAACTAGCTAAGAAACACTTGTTTCAAACCAACGGCTTTGCTTAAGAGGAGTTCTATGCCAATTTTCTTTTTGGGGGTTTTGTGGGGGCGCGGGCACATGCGCATGTGTGTGGGTGTGTGTTATAGTCCATGCTCAAAGCCTCTCCTTGAGACTGCTCGCAACAAGAAGTAATACACACCCAAGGCAGGTGACCAAGCCATATCTTACGGTTTTGCTAAAGAGGGGTTCTATGTGGATTTCTCTTTAGTTTTAAAAAATGTTTTAGATAATGCACCCCCTTAGAAGTTGTACACAGGTACACCACCCACGGGCCACAACTCTACGGCGTCTCTCTCTCTCTCTCTGTCCCTATTTAATCTTAAACAGCTCTTTTCTTCTCCTCTTTCTCTCACAGAAGTTTTGTCTCGTTGATTCGAATTCCAATCGGTATGAATTTGCCAATTCAAATTGGTCAAGAGTGGTAAAGTTCGCCTGGCACATGCATCACATTCAGCAATTTGAGCAAGCGAATTAGATATTACTGTAACAACACGCGCAGCTAGAAGTAGGAATCATGAGCTCTCCTGATTCATATTACGATTGACTTCGACCTTCCGCGTCACTTGAGTAGTCTGACCACCAGCATGAGAAGCAGTCTAGAATCACATCAGGCCAGCAACAGTAGCAGCTAGGGTTTCCTCTCTCCACGAGGTATACTGATCTTGACCATATCAACCATGGTAGTATTATCAGAATGGATGACAATACTATAGTAGTCATAAAACTGCTTGTTTCTTCTCATGGTACTCTGAAGCTAGCACATGGCAGCCAACGTGGTCTCACAAAAAAGGGCCTCAAGCTTGATAATCATAAGGACTTTAATTTTGACCTTAACAAGGTGATGAAGGACATGTCAGAGGTAGCTATTAAGCTAGAAACAACAGAATCCCATGAGCAAGTATTGATAAAAAATGTTGTCCTAGATTTACATATGTTGGTCAAAACCTGCAGCAAGATCCATATTTGGTGCATCCAGAACCCTAGCAGCCACCAGGTCACCTACTGCAAGCGCTAGAATTGCCTCCTCAAAAAGGCATAGGAGCTCTCCATGCTCTGCGAGGCACACCTGGTAATCATCATCTTCTCGGCCACATCGGCAAGCTCTACCACTTCTACAACACCAGGTACTCACGCTTGCCACCATTAAAAGCATCTGTCTAGATAGTGTTTGTATCGATCAATGTCTCTATGCTATTAACAATGTTTTGGTCAGTTTGGTGTCACCTGATTTATTTTCCTACAGTTACAAACCAGGGGGCCTTGACATTGTAGAAATATCTATGTTGTAGCCAATAGGGTTTATATTCTTAGATGGTTTTAGTGTAGGTTGAGCTTGATGGGTGCGTGACTTCAAATCCTGCATGGCACTTTTCAAGCAGCATGATTAAGAAAACTATTGGAGTGTAAAATACCCATGTTGCAAGCCTTCGCCATTAAATCATTCCTTAGGAACTTGCTAAAGTCACAATAACAGAAGCACATGAGACTTTAGCACCTTCCAACTTCTCAAAATCTAATTGAGAGTTAAGCTTTCAAATGAACCTTCAAGTCTCCTACCCAAAGTCCTACAATAGTTGTCTTCTATCTCTAGATCTTTGTTGATTGCAACATTAGGCCTTGAGTTGTTGTCATTTAACCCTTTTTTGACCAATCCTTAAAAACTATGCAATAGGCATTGATGCTCATTCTTTACCCTAACAAACTCTATGCATATACCATAATGTGAGATGAGTTGTGCATCATCATAGTTCTAACTTGGTTTGGATCATGCAATCTGACAACACAAACCGTTCCTACTTACCAAAAAGCATTATCTCAATCATTTGGAATACATGTGAATGACCCTAAACATTTCCTAGACATCATCAATTCATTTCTTAGTTTAAACAAATCCTTTGTCCCATAGCTAAATAGATGATAGTGTTGTGACTCAAGCCAAGCACAAGTACCTAATGCCATTTGACCTCATAATCTTTTACAATTTGTGAATGGGTAACATGTCTACGTAGATGTATAACCTTGTGCAAAGCTGCTATTAAATTGAGGGCAATTGTGTACCCCTAAAGTTCTTCTAGCTACATATAGATGTTTTACACATCTTCTATCATCAATATCATATGAGATAGATGTTTCCATCTCAAATATTAGAAATAATGACATTCTACAAGCATAATGATATTGATCGATGATCCATATAATGACTTATGTTCTACATTGGGTCGTGACTCTCCTATTTCTTATGAATGCATTGATCCTTGCATCATTTGGAATAGCAATAGCAACCCCTCATTTTAAGCTTGGACATCAACATGGCACAAAAAATGTGAAAAAACCTTGCATGACTATTAATTAATAGGTGTGTGCACCCATAATGTTCTCCTAATGATAGTAACTCCATGGCTATGATTTTGTACCGGGTCTCTCTCTCTCTCTCTCTCACTTTGATTACACATGATTGGGTTGATTGGAAAGTTGTGCTTTTGTACTGCGTCTCTTTCCTCCTCCTCCTCCTCTCTCTCTCTCTCTCTCTCTCTCTTCACTTCTCCTGCTCAGAAGAAGCAGCTCAACCATGCAACTCCAAGCAACTCTAGAGATAGCAACAACAATCTTCATTGCTCCCAATAGGCAGCCCAGCTCCAGGCAGTAGGCAAGTGAGTCTCTCTCTCTCTCTCTCTCTCTCTCTCTCTCTCTCTCTCTCTCTCTCTCTCTCTCTCTCTCTCTCTCTCTCTCTCTCTCTCTCTATTGAGCTCCTGGTGGTGTCAAATCGGGACTCGTCTCCCTCTCTCCTTGCCTACTAGTCACTGGTCTCACTGTTGTAACATTGCATGATCATTGGTCGCATTGCACGTCTGGCAACAGTGGTAACAAGTCGCATGACTCAGTAGGCGAAAGGTCCAATAGTTGGTAACACTGCAGTGGACCAGTCTGCAATGCGACCAATATTTTGTGTGTTGCCAAAACCAATTGATTATCCCGTTGTCCAGGACAACATTTTGGGGTCACGATCTCACCATTCACGCTGTCCTTGTGATCACGGACCTTGTAAGAGGCATCTAGTAGAATTTCATCTGCAGCCCATACATTGGCATGTATGTTCTTAGTAGCCCATCAAGAGATGTCCTAAGGAGCGCCTTCTGAAAATTTGATGAAAACCCTTAGAGTTTGCTAACTAGGCTCTCTTGAGTCTCCCCACAGTGGAAGTTTTGGCTGTTCCCACGAGGATCATGGACCTGAATCTTTCTGGTCAAACCTATTACTAATGGCTAATTAGTATTAGCGGTTCGAGATTCCATTCTTTATAGGAATTTGCTGACTAAAATGGACTTACGTCGTGTTGGGTTCAAGTGAATGGGTGAAGTATAACACTATAATTCCTTCTACCCGGGGTTCTTAAGTGATGCGAGTTGGGCTTTCTAGTTTCTAAAGGTCTATCAAGTGCAATTTCCACCCAGCCATAGGTCTAGATCTATGGGGGGTCCATTCTCCCACTTTCCTCGAGAGAGTAGTTTTAGTTACCTAATTACTCACCACTTTAGGTTCAACATGTGAAAACAGCTTCTTTGAACTATCTCTTGATATAAATACGTTGCACACCTTTAATTCACGATACAAAAATAGAGTAAATCAATTCCTTCTTAATAGTTCCTTTCAGAAAAAATGACTTTTATAATGTTTTCTGCTCGAAGTATTATTCTTTCCAAGTTCTATTCCCAACTAGTATTGGAACTTCCAGGACACAGTTTGAAAATCGACGGGTAGTTGGCAGTTTGTCAGAGCCTAAGGAGTTTATGAACAGAGCCCCCTCATATCCTCACCTCCTCGCGTTGACTAGGGTTCCCTACGACAAGACCTTTCGCATCATGATTGGTCTATTCTCACTAATGCAAAACAAAAGAGAAAGACCCCTTGGAGTAGATTTTTTCACGTTGGCCTTGGGGAGGTCTAGCGCCATTAAGATCAGTCCCTCAATCAGTGTTCTGTGCTCACCAGAATATTGTCTTAGTCAATGATCTATACTTAATCATCTATCTTTTTAGCCTGATGATTTTTAGAAAATATTAGTACCTAGCTTGCAATCACAAACATTTTATTTCAAATGCATTATACATAAACTTTTAACAAGTTTATTTCCAAGACAAATCTTTTCTTTCCAAAAAATAATAACATCTATACAATTTAGCATTAGTGGCAAAATTAGCGTAAGTGGCAATACCTTCCAATAGTCTTTCTGGATTCCCCCTTTCCCCCCTAGGGACTAATTTGGACTGAATCTAAACAAGAATTTCATACTTGAGAATAACTCCCTTGGAGTTTCATGGATCCTTGCCTATAATAAAAGAAAATCTTGGTTAGTTTAATTATGAATAGTATCCTTTGGTAATTTTATCTCGAGGTCTCTTATATACCGAGGATTAGCGTCCATGATTACCCATTAGAGATTTCATTTGATCAACACAAATAAAAAATATTAAATCTTTAGGGACACAGGACCTCCTTGTACTCGCTTAGGTTTATCTTGTACATACCCAAGTTACCCCTTGGAATTTTTTGGCGGCTTGAATATCTTGCCTTATAGCTTTCACTTGCTTATCCATTTCTTCGAGCATTTGCCTAGATGCTTCTACCCATAGGGTAGGATTGGAAAAATTTAATGGTGTAAGACAATCTTGCCCATATAGTTTCTAAAAAGGAGTCATTTGAATACTTTGATGGTATGATATATTGTAGGAAAATTTGACTAAGGGTAGGTATTGGATCTACCATTTGGATTCCCTATTACAATAAGCTCTCAGTATGTTTTCAATAATCTAGTTGACCCACTTTGTTTGACCATTGGTTTGGGGATGGAAAGTAGTACTGAAGCAAAGCTAGGTTCTTAGAGCTTCAAACAAACTCTTCCAAAAGTTTGAGGTGAAAAGAGAATCACGGTCACTGATGATTCTTTGGGGTAGTCCATGTAACATGAAAATTTTCTTAATGAAAAGCATGGCGATATCAAAAGCCTTGTAATTGGTTTTCATAGGAATAAGGTGGGTAACTTTTGTTAGCACATCAATGACTACCATTATGGAGTTATATTCTCATTGTACTGGGGGTAATCCAACTATGAAGTCTATGTTGATATACTCCCATTTCATTTGAGGGATGTCAAGTGGCTGGAGTTTTCCTAGCAACTTGACATGCTCAGCCTTAATCCGTTGGTAGTTTAGGCATTTTGTGGCATACTTGAGTACATCACCCTTGAGTATTTCATAGTAGAAGCTTCTTCTAACTGTATTAAGAGTCTTAGCATAACCATGACGACTCGAAAATGGAGAATCGTGAGCTTCCCATAGTATTTTCATTTTGAGTTCCTGACTTGTAGGAATATACCGTTTTTTCTTGTAATAGGCAAGTTCCTTTGTTTATAGAAAAATCGTGATACTTAGTCTTGAGTTTTGGATCTAAATCCTTGATGAAAATTTCTCTTAACAAGTTCTGATAGCTTGGATCCTTCGCTGCCTCTTCTTTAGCCATTTCTATGAGAGGGCTATTGGGCATTCAAATCATTGTGGCAAGAGTTCTAGCCCTAGAGGGTTCTTCTAGGATTAGAGCATTAAGGAATGATTTACAGCTCAGGGCATCGGCAATCACATTCTCCTTGCATGGTCTATACTTGATTTCAAAGTCAAAATCTTGCAAGGTCTCAATCCATCGGTGTTGTCTCTTATTTTGAGATTCGATTGAGTAAAAATCCACTTTAAGCTTTTATGATCAGCGAGACTAGAGAAAACCTATTACCAAGCAAGTAATGTCTCCATAGTTTAAAGGCATGAATTACAGCAAGTAATTCTAGATCATGTGTGGCATAGTTTCTTTCGTGCATCTTTAATTTTCTTGAAGCATCGGCTACTAGATGTCCTTCTCGCATAAGCACAAAACTCAAAGCAAGAGAGCTTGCATCAATTATGACTTTAAATTCTTTGCTTAGGTCATGTAGCCTTAAGACAGGGGTGGTTACCAAACTTTTCTTAAGCCTCTCAAAGCTAGATTGTTTGGTAGACATCCATGTAATGGAGACCTATTTTTTGAGAAGATTGGTGAGAGGTGCAGCAACTGAGACATAGTCTTTAATGAAGACTTTATACTAGCCCATTAGCCCTAGAAAGCTATGCATTTCCTTAACCGTTGTCGAGGGTAGCCAATCTTATACATCTTGAACCTTGGTTGGATCCACTGAAATGCTATCTACCGATACTATGAATCCTAGATATTCAATCTACTTCTTGAAGAATGCACATTTCTTCTTTTTGGCATACAATTTGTGGGCCTTCATTGTTTCAAGAACTATTCGTAGTTATGGTCCATAGTCTTCTTCATTCTTGGAATATGTTAAGATATCATCAAAGAAGATGAGGACGAAGTCATCAAGATAGGGGTTGGAAAATGTCTTGCATTAACCTGTTGAAGGTGGCAGGAGCACTTGTTAACCCAAACAACATCACAATAAACTCATAATGACCGTACCTTGTGTTAAAAGCAGTTTTAGGGACATCTTTCTCCCTATTTCTTATTTGATAATATCCTGGAACACAATATTAGTGAGTTTGGGAATCTCCCAATTCCCATTTTTTGAATACTAACATGCCCATAAGTTTCTCAAAACCATATGATGTGACCTATCATTGAGAAATGCTTGAAAAATAGAATCTATTGAGCTATAGAGCGCTCGGTTTGGAGTTATAGTGTTCAAGTTATGACAAATCCAAAGATTTGACTACATGTCCCAAACTTATGGGAAATTTCCATATTCCCCAATATGGTGTTCTGATCTGAGATCAATCTTTGAGAAGACCTTTGCTCCCTAGAATCGGTCAAGCAACTCATCTATCCTAGGAATTGGATATTTGTTTTTCATTGTCACCTGGTTTAATCAATTGTAATTGATACAAAGGTGAGTGTTCCATCTTTCTTTTTCTAAAATAGAACTGGGGCTCCCCATGGTGAATTACTTGGTTGGATGTATCCCTGGTCTAATAGCTGATTGAGTTGTTCTTTTACCTCAATGGATTCAAGAATTGACATTCCGTAGGGTAGTTTGGCAACAGGGGCAGCACCTGGAATGAGTTGAATTTCGTGATCTAGTTCCCTTGCAGGTGGGAGCTCTATCAAGTTTTCTGAAAAAACATCTACATATTCTTATAGCCAATATAGTTTATCCTTGGCTTCACTATCCTGCTGGCCTTGTTGAGTTTAATTAGATAGATGGGTGATCCTTTCTTTAGTCCCTTTACTATTTGTGAGGCTTTAGCCAGCTGAACCTTAGAGTTTCATGCTTCTCCCTGAGTGGTTACTTGTTCTTTGAGTTTTGGAATGTGGTTTGGCCCTTTCCGCAATGGATATGGGCATTATTTGGAATTAACCAGTCCATTTCTAGCAGGCATTCCTAAGCCCTGAGACTCATAATTTGGAAGCTCATTTTGGAAAAATTGCCACCTAAACTAAATTCTATCTTGCTAGTTTGTTGTGTTGGTAGAACTTCTTTGCCGTTTGCTAACTCCACAAGTAATCTAGGTGCAAGAATAGGGTTTATGCCTAGCCTTTTTGCACATTTTGGTGATACGAACGAGTGGGTACTTCCACAACCGATTAAAATTCGAAAGGGTTTACCTTGATAATCCACTGGTGTTTGAATTATTGAGAATTGGCGAATTGGACCCTTCTTATTGAGAGTGACATGTACTCTAGCTCGTTTCATATCGGATTCCATTGTGAGATCTTTATCATTATTGATGTCCTTTAGGTTTATTCTAACGACCTTTCCCCTGACATCTTGGCTTTGCCTATGAAACTGACCTTGGCCAAGCTTTGGGCACACTGCCTCTTGAAATTTCAAGGTTCATTTCCCCTTCATGTGGATTGGTACTGTCCTTGGGATCTTTTTATATAACCTTGGAAGTTGCCCTTATTCTGATTATTTCTATTCCAAATTTTTACATTTCTTGGCCGTTGTTCAATCTCTTGAACTATGGGAGCTGCCCAAATTAATGCAACTTGTAAATCTAATGGTCTCATTGATCCAAGACATGTATTTAGGAACGGATTTAGACCATTGCAAAATTTGGATACTTGCTATGAAACATCCATTGTGGGTGCATATTTTAGAAGTGTTACAAATTTGGAGTAGTAAGCTTCTAGGCTTAGGCTTAACTACTTTAGATTGAAAAACTCGTTCATCTTTTGGGCTTGATATGTGTGCGGAAGATATCTCCCACATACCGCGTCCTTAATCTTGTCCCAAGTGATAGCGCTTTCAGATGTCCTTTGGTCCTTGCACCATTGTTTTCACTAAAGACGTACATCTCCTGTGAGTTTTAGTTTGGCAATCATGGCTTGATTTGATGGTGCAATCCTTACAGCAGTGAAATGGTCTTCCATGGATTCTATCCATGTTTCTGCTTCAGTTGGAATGTCCCTCCCTTTACCATCAAACTCCAATGGCTTGCATTACTTGAGA
The DNA here is from genome assembly GCF_053477565.2 of Lygodium microphyllum. Taxonomy (NCBI): domain Eukaryota; kingdom Viridiplantae; phylum Streptophyta; class Polypodiopsida; order Schizaeales; family Lygodiaceae; genus Lygodium; species Lygodium microphyllum. The sequence continues at coordinate 161,001,506 of NC_141143.1, forward strand.
AGAAATGTCTTCTCTTGAGCTTCCATAGTATTGAGATTCGAGGTAACGTTCTGAAGAATTATGCAATTTTATGATCAATTTTCTCTCCAACCATATTCAGGAAAAAAAATGTTTACTTGCTTACTCTACCTCATTAATTTAGGAAGGAAATTAGGTTCCAATTATCCTTTTGATAATGATTAAGATTTATACTTCAAAAGATATTTATTTTTAAATAAAAAAAATCTCATCAAACAGATAATATCTTTTGCACTATTTCTGATTAAGGAGACAAACGGATGGGCAAAAATAATTCTGTACATCAATAGGAAGGGAATACATTATTTGAGTAGTTCGGGAGCTCATATTATTCTTGGAAAATATTTTTCTACCACAATCTAGGCACAACAATGTGATACATCCATCACATAGTAATTAGAATACTAAGAATAGATATCCAAAAATCTATATTTTAAAGGAAGATCAAGTAATCAATCTTTCTTGTAGTTATGGCAACTGGAGCATCCTACAACCATGACTCAATCAGTCGGTATAACCCTTGTAACCTCCTCATAGATGTATCAATTTAGTTTGATGTGTCACCCTCTAGTGAACATGTTTGAGTTTACTCTGGTCTCATAGAAGAGATAAATCTTGGAAACCTTAAGGGCTTCCATCCACCTTAACCTCTTTAAATTATTCTGGAGGTAAGTAAGATGGTTTGCATCAATGTAACAATACCCTCTGCTTAACATCCATTGCCTTTTGTAATACAGGGGTGAAGGATTGTATATTTGATCTAATATCCGTATCATCAAGTTTCTTTAGCTGGAGCTAGAGGAGTGCATTGCTAACATAAACATAACTTGCAAAATCAAGAATCATTTCCAAGGTTCATCTTTCTACCATAAATCAAGAACATATATAAACAAGAGAAGATTTCACTATTTAAGAGAAAGATATTTTATGATGTAAATATAACTAGTTTTATTTACTTATGTCGTGTCCTACATCAACGTGTGCTCTAATACTAACTATAATGTACCCACCCGAACTTTCCTTGGCGTGTACGTTCTTAGTAGCCCATCAAGAGATGTCCTAGGGAGCGTCGTTCGAAATTTTGATGAAAACCCTCGAAGTTTGCTAGCTAGGCTCGTTTGAGTCCTATCCCCCGCAGTGGAAGTTCCAACCGTTCCCACGAGGATCTTCCTGAGTCTTTCTGGTCAAACCTATTACTAAAAACCTATTACTAACGGTGGGACTGATTAGTATTAGCAGTTCAAGATACCATTTCCTATAGGAATTTGCTGACTAAAATGGACTTACGTTGTGTTGGGTTCAAGTGAATGGGTGAAGTATGACACTTTAATCCCTTCTACTCGGGATTCTTAAGTGATGTGAGTCAGTATTTCTGGTTTCTAATGGTCCATCAAGTGTGATTTCTATTCCTTCTTAGGAAAGCTCTCGGCTTACCGAGACCACCTAGCCATAGGTCTGGATCTGTCGAGAGTCCATCCTCTTGCTTTCCTTGAGAGAGTAGTTTTAGTTACCTAATTAACTACCACTTTAAGTTCAACATATAAAAAAAGCTTCTTTGAACTATCTCCTGATACAAATTCGTTGCACGCCTTTAATTCATGACACAAAAATAGAGTAAAGCAATTCCTTCTTAATAGTTCCTTTCAAAAAAATGACTTTTATAAATTTTTCTATTCGAAGTATTATTCTTTCCAAGTTCTGTTCCCAAACTAGTATTGGAACTTCCAGGACACAGTCTGAAAATCAAAGGGTAGTTGGCAGTTCGTAAGAGCCTAAGGAGTTTATGACTAGAGCCCCTTGGTATCCTCACCTCCTCCTGTTGACTAGGGTTTCCTACGACAAGACCTTTCGTATCGTGATTGGTCTATTCTCACTAACGCAAAATAAAAGAGAAAAATCCCTTGGAGTAGGTCTTAATCACGTTGACCTTGGGGAGGTCCAACGCCATTAAGAACACTCCCTCAATCAGTGTTCCGTGCTCACCAGAATATTGTCTTAGTCAATGATCTGTACTTAATCATCTATCTTTTTAGCTGGATGATTTTTAGAAAATATTAGTACCTAGCTTGCAATCACAAACATTTTATTTCAAATGCATTATACATAAAATTTTAACAAGTTTATTTCCAAGACAAATGCATTCACATTGGCCTTGGGGAGGTCTAGCGCCATTAAGAACACTCAGTCAGTGTTCCGTGCTCACCAGAATATTGTCTTAGTCAATGATCTGTACTTAATCATCTATCTTTTTAGCCTGATGATTTTTAGAAAATATTAGTACCTAGCTTGCAATCACAAACATTTTATTTCAGATGCATTATACATAAACTTTTAACAAGTTTATTTCCAAGACAAATCTTTTCTTTCCAAAAATTAATAACATCGATACAATTTAGCATAAGTGGCAAAATTAGTGTAAGTGGCAATACCTTCCAATAGTCTTTCTGGATTCCCCCTTCCCTGGGGACTAGTTTGAACTAAATCTAAACAAGAATTTCATACTTGAGAATAACTCTCTTGGAGTTTCGTGGGTCCTTGCCTGTAATAAAAGAAAATCTTGGTTAGTTTGATTACGAATAGTATCCTTTGGCAATTTCATCTTGAGGTCTCTTATATACCGAGGATTAGTGTTCGTGATTACCCATTAGAGATTTCATTCAATCAACACAAATTAAAAATATTAAATCTTTAGGGACACTGGACCTTCCTTGTACTCGCTTAGGTTCATCTTGTACATACCCAAGTTAACCCTTGGAAGTTGTGGTTAAGAATTCTTTTAAAAAGATTATATGCAAGAATCAAATAAAACCTTATTTTAGGGATACAATTTTTGTTGCTTGTTCCTGGGATGAAGACTTGCTAGTTGTTTTTATTTTTAAAAAATAGTACCTAAGGATCCATGACATGTGCTTGGTTGATGATATTCGGAGCTTCGTTTGTAATCTTCGCACTCACCATTCCATTTGTATTAATTGTGTCTGCACTGTAATTGGTAGCTCCTACTTCTGCGACCTTCGTAACTTTCTTCTTTGGGGCCATGGCCTTTAATCGTGAGATCATAAAAGGGAGTTTTGGCGAAGGACTTGGGGGTAATTAGATTGACAAAATTTTGATTGACTAAAGAGGAGAGGAAAAGGCAATCACCAAGATTTTAGAAAAATCAAGGAGTGTCTTGATTCCACAGAGAAATAGAATAGAAGGGATGGAGGATTCGAATCGGGAATATCCTCCTTGTCTTCGTGACAAGAAATTCCCATGCTTGCACTTCTCTTGTCCCATTCTCTCTTGCTCTATATTCCTAAGAAGGGCTTCTCCCCTCTTGCTTGGACTGCCCTCAATGGCTCCCCATACCTTGTATTTATAGATAAATTGAAGAAGAAGGGTTGTGACCAAGAAGAAGAGTACTTTATGGAAGGGATCTTGGAAAAATAAAAAATTTGAAGCTTTTAAGATGCAATCTGATGCTGACGATTTGATCTTTGAGGTCTAGAGAGGCTGCCATATATGCCATGGCTGATCTGCCTAGCTCTCGAATGATCTTACTTCGATCCAAGTCTCTCGTCGAACTGAGAAGAGGGGGAGATTACTGGAGTTAGTTGAATTACTCGAGCTGAATTTAGGATTTTTAGTTTGGAATTGGAGATGCAGCACACTATCTTGGTAAGCCTATCTATTATGAGTAGGACATTATCATCTCCTTCTTGAACAATGGGTAAGCCAACTATAAAATCCATGCTAGTGCATTAGTCAATCCAAAGGACATTACAATAAATTCAAAATGGCCATACCTTGTGTTAAAAGTAACCTTTGGGATATTCTCATTCTTAATCCAAATTTAACCATAGCCTACCTTAGGTCAATTTTTGAAAATAGCTTTGCTCCTTGAAGTCTATCAAGCAACTCATCAATTTGTGGGATAGGGTACTTATTTTTAATGGTTACATGATTTAACCCACTATACTCGATGCAAAGCCTTAAAGTTCTATCCTTTTTCTTTTGGAAAAGCATGGGGACACCCCATGGTGAGCGGTTGGATTGAATAAATCCATGCTCTAATAGTTGTTTGAGCAGCTCTTTTAATTTGATGGCCTTTGGAATATACATTTTATAGGGCCTTTTTGCCACTAGTTCAGCTCTCGAGGTTAGTTTAATTTCATTATTTACATCTCGACTGGGAGGTAGTTCAATTAGGTCTTCGAGAAACATATTAGTACATTCGCTAAGCATGATGTTTCTTTAGGGTCCATACGTGGATTTTCCTTATTAATTTGATGGTTCTTAAGGGTTTGTAGGTGGGTTTACCTTATTTAATTTGATTGAATAAATGGGCAGTCCTTTCCTTGGATCCTTAATTTGCTGACTTGCTTTTGCTAGTTGTAATCTAGGTTTCATTGCATTTCCCTAAGCTTGAGCTAAAGTTCCATCAATGTTGTTAAAGGTGTATGCTCCGTAAAGTTTGCATTTATGTATTGATTTCCTAAGTGAAGATCAATGTTTTTGAAATTTTGACTTGAGTACACTTCTTTTTCATTTACTAGTTTAACTACAAGTTTTCTAGTGTGTTTAGGGTCTCATCATTCTTAATGCACTCAGAAGACATGAATGAATGGGTAGCACTACAATCAAGTTTCCTAGCAAGTTCAGGATTCAATTGTAATTTCTTGATACATTTAAGAGACATGAATGAATGAGTAGCACCACAATCAATAAGAATTTGAAAAGGTTTACCTTGGTGCTATGTAGGCACTTAAAGGATGGTGAATTGGCATTTGACCTCTTAATTATTGATGGTCGGGTGGATAGTTCTTTTCTCTAACTCCTCATAGAGGGCACGATCCTCTTCTTTTTCCTTCTTAGTAAGAAAATAAGATTGACCATCCATCCCTCATCCCCCTCCTTGTCCCCACCCTTGATTGTTGAAGTTTCCCCTAGTGGTGGCTAGAGGGTTACAAAGAGGGTTAGTATTGTTTATTCAAACGGGACATTGATCTTTAAAGTAGCTTGTCTAATTGCATTTAAAGTATTGGGGCTAGGCCCCTTGACTGGGGTTCACAAGGTGATGTTTATTATTGTTATTAGGTTGGAAATTAGGACCATTATTAATAAGATCGAGGCAACCCCAATTTTGATTTTCTATTTGAAGATTGACCTTGGCTATCTTTAGATAGGAAAATATACGGTTTGGAAAGGGGTAGGCCAAAAATTCACTTTGGGGAAGGAACCCATGAAGGGTTTTGAGCTTGTAGCAACACATCTTTAAGGTCATATAGTTTTATAGCCTTCAATTGCCCATTCATTAGTACCAACCCATATACTGTGTCCACAAGGGAGAATGAAAGAACTGGTAGCGATAACATGAAAATCCAGTCCATCAATGAGAATACGTACTCTAGCAAGGGTAGGCTACACAAAGAGCCTATCTAGTATACTAGGGGGAATATCAAATGGAAGTTATTTTGTATAGGATATGAAATATAAGAGAATGCTCTAAATCTTTTTACTTACTAGCTTTTAATAACTTATGATGCTCATAAATGGTTTAAAAACTATTCCCTTATCAGAGTACAAGTCATAAAATTTTCAAATTTCCCACATTATTCCATTCTTGGTTTTTCTTTCCTTTTTTTACAAGGTATTAATTGGGCTAAATTTATACTCGCAAACTGATAGTGGTTTTGCTAGGCTTGACTATATATTTTTCAAAAGCATTATTATTTGCATCCATGGCCAAGAGGGGATAATCAAGGGGATGAACGAACTATGGGGTCACATTCCAATGTGATTAGGCCTTACAACTATTGTGATTCGTGAATACACATATTGATTCCAGTTGATCAATTTCTTATTTATAAGGATAATGGCTTTTGAGTCTTTTTTTTTGAAGAACCAAAAGACTTTGACCAAGTTAAATTCTTCTAGAATTCAAGCTCTCAGAATATTGTTTTCAATGTGCTTGATATTCTCTGTATCCACTAGGTAATTTTCATTACACAATTTCTAACTTTCATCTTGGAATTCCTACCAATCTGATTTGAGGATGTTCTTGAGAGTAACCCATGCAATGTTATACCTGAATTGAAAATTGTTGGATCCACAAGCTATAGTATGTGTTTGAAATGATAGCATGCCGAATAGGCTAATGGTATCTTATGGGCAAATTGGGCCTAAACTATTTAACTCTACCTTTTGTATGGAATTTGCAAATACTTTTTTTTTGCCTAAAGGATATCTTTGTTCAATAAATTAAAAACAAAATACTAAAAAGTACCCATCATTGGGTATTTCATTTGAGCCCACAATGGCATATATGGCACTGCTTATTTGTAAAGGATCATTTTCTTTTGGGTGAGACCAAAACCATAAATCTTTATGACGATGACTCTTCCAGACCCCTGACATTACTATTTGCTTTTTTAATCTCGTTCCTTGTAGCTTTCTTTTCCTTTCTAACTTAAATAAAAAGAAAGTACCCACAAATGATTTTTTTTGCTTTTTAGGTTGTCAAGGCCAAGAAACGCTTTTGCAAAACCTTTGTAGCTTCATACGTAAAGGTAGAAAGTTTACCTTGAAAAAAGAAGGGCTGGAAATGGAAAACTTTATAAGCTATGTCTAAAAAATATATATAGCATTATGAAGCTAAATAAAGAAGTGATTGCATGCTCTTATGTCGAAATGTAGATGCTAAGTTTTTGATGAGGGGCTATTTTTTGTGGGATTTTTCAGGATTCGTTATGCTCCATATATTGACAATTCCTTGTGTTGTAGGTCTCATTAAGTTGACAAGGAAAATTAAAAAATATATCATATATTGTCTCTAATGTGACCTGAAACCTAGCTTCACAAGAATCACAAGCATAGATGTTACAAGGGCAATAGAATTTCCTAGTATGCTTTCTTAGAGAGTCCTAGTTCATAGTATTTTCTTATGGATCACACTAGGAAAATTGTTGAAAGATAAAATATCACATCCATTCCATAACTTTTCATTTCTACTCTACTAATGGTTTTCTCCTCCTTTTTTGCCAAAATCTGTGAAATTTGACATCTTTTGATAATCTCAAAGTTCCTAATTGCTAATAAAACTTGACAAAAGATGTCATAAAAATGGAATGAAGTTAATACAGACTGTTAAGAAATTGGGAGGTATTTGAATATTCTTTTTGGCACCCATTGTATGTTCATTAGTCTCATTGACATTCTCTTTGAGTTTATCAAACTTTTCTCTCTGAGTTTCTTTCTTTCACATTATCTATGCTTCCACTTTTACATGACCTCCATAAGGCATCCTTCGAGGATAGAGTGTTTTGTCGTAATCGTGCCACTGTCACATTGTATTTCACTAGCACCCAAAAAAATTGGAAGATGCAATGCAAGGAGAAGATGTTGTGAAACCCATGATACTAGCAATCATGTTGTATTAAACGTTTGGCTGGAGAGTGGAGGGAGACTCAAGGGATACAAGGAGATAAACATGACCCGTGTAGTCTAAAATTCTATATTTTATAGTACGGAGCATACCAATGTCACATGCTAAGCCCTATTCAATGGAGATGTTAGGGTTTACAACAGCTCTATTCAATGTTTGAATCCAACTGTCAAAATTTTTCCATGTGGCATCCTTGATCTTCAAACAATCAAAATTTTGCCACATGGCAAGTACCCCCATAAAATCACCTCATTTACTTTTTTGCAATGTTTTTTTTAATTGCACTAATATTTTCTTCTTGTACTCAAATTATCCCTCTTATGCTTTCTACAATTGTTCTCCCTCTTGCACTCATATTTTCTATTTTATTTGCAACCCCAATACGGAGTGACCTAGTTGCTTTTTAGATCCTCCAACAACTCTCTTCACGCCATATCAGTGAAGTTAACATCTTCAACTAACCATTCTAGAAAACTAACATTGAACGACCCAATGCATCTAGCTTGTTATGATCTGTAGTTTTCATGCCATATCTACTTATGACTTCCATTTGTGCATCCCTTCCATGGAATTTATTCCTCTTGCTCCATTTGTGTATCTTCATTTGTCTAAAGACATATGATCCTTGCTTATTTCCTCTACTATAGGATATATTTTGAAAGGAAAAGGAGGATGACCTCCACAACATCATCTAAGGAATCAGCTAAGGTTACAAAAGGCTTGATCCCTAATGCACTTTCAACCACATCTCCATGTTCCACATGAAATGCAAAGATGTCAAGGAGGACTCCTAGCAAAGGAAAATCCTCAATGAGGATCCTAGACCTCACCCAAAATACAGAAGTCACACCCTTTGAGAGGCCTTTGGAATTTCTTGTTCAAAGTACTATTGAATTGTCATTTTACATAATTACTAGGGATATCTTCAACCTTGAATGGGATTTGGATCAAGTGGTAAATTATTCCAAAGATTTTTACAATGAGGATGATGTGAAATTTGAACATTTAGCACATCCACTAGTGCAAGTAGACTCAAAAGAATTTGTTTACACACCAATTGGGATTCATCTACATAAAATACGTTGTTTACAAAGAAATGATAATACCATCCTTTGGACAATATTCATGCATTTGACATTGCATGCTCTCTTTACCCAAGGAGATGCAAGCTTATGTCAAAGTATGTCTCATTCATTATGTATGCACTTGTGAAGTATACAATTAGATTTGATGAGCAGTAAGTGGAGGTAATGAAATCCTCTAGTATTGCCTACTTAAAGAGTTGTTGGATGACATATGGAGGACCAAGTGGACCCTCAAATGGAAGCATATGTTGCAAAGATTCTAGATGTTTCTCAATTTAAAGATAAGGCTATTATTGAAGAAAGCCATATAGAGACCCCAAAAGTATCTGACTCCCTTCAAGCTTTATTGTACCTTCTCTATCAACATTTCCCATCAAAGAGATAGAGTACTTACTATTGTATGATATCCAAAGGGTCTTCAATTTGAGAGAGGATTATTGTTTGGCACTTAGTGTAGAGGCTACAAATGCCAAAGGCATACTTGATGTTGAAAATGAGTCAAATGATGTTTCTTTTAAACTAGATATGCAAATGTTAGATGACAAGTTTATTGATACACATGAGGCATTATCTCTCTGTTTGAGAAAAGCAAAAGATATTGAGGATTTATAGACTACTGATAAGAAATTGATCAACTTCAAAGATAGACTTGGAATTTTTAATGTTGGAAGAGAAGAGTTAGAATATGTAAGGAACTCAAAGATATCAAGGAAACATCATCAAGGGACTTATAGAATCGAAGTAAACTTGATAATGATGAAAATAAAATGATAATACTTTGTTCATTTTCCATGAGAATATTTTCACTTGCTTGCCACTAGGCAAAAGAACCAAATCCCATGTATGATTTTTCTGCAATGAGTCATACTCTAACTACATGGCCCTCTCCCAAGAGTGGCTATCACCTATGCAGATAGCCTCATCATAAGTAAGAGGTTCACTAGTATATGTCACCATAATATAATCCATAGAGGGCTCAAACCATGCAGGCTATCATCTATCTCTAGTAGACCGCCTCAATATTGGATGTGGGCATGTACATTCAGTGGAGCATCAAGGACCTGGGCCATTGGGCATCAGCTCAACGACATGCTCAGGTTGCTTATACATTTTCTCCTCATGGAGAACAATATCATGGTTACATATAACCTTCCAAACCTGTAGATTCCATAGGCGATAACCCATCTCACTTGCATCCCCATAACCAAGAAAGATGCATTTCCTAAACTTAAGATCCATCTTATTGCGCTTGTTCTTTCTAGCTCTTCCACACCACATTTACTTGTTTTCAATCATGATTTCCTAGAAATTGTTTGGCTTTTGTATATATCAGAGAGACATTTGCTAAGAAATCCTTTATTCTTCCCGAAACTATTGGATATTTTATCAAGTGAACTTGATCCCCATGAAAACCCATTCTCGAAAGTAATATCTTACATTTACTAATGCACTTATCCAACAAGGATATTAGCTTAATTAAATATACATAGTTAATTTGCAATCTAAGAAGATTGTCAATTATTCTAATCTCTATATACAAAATACAAATATGAATATTCTTAAGAGAGATTGAAAGGATAGGATCTCATGTGTCCTCTCTATTCTTGAATTTGCTCAAATCTACAAAATCTCTAGTTGGGACTCTCCTCTCATTGGTCGTAAATTACTTGAATCTTTGGACCCTATACTTTTCATACTATAAATACAAGGGTATTTTACATTAGCCCCATTTCATATTCTAAGGATGCATTTGATAGTCTTTAAGTCATCACCCATATGCTATTTTATAATTAAACTACCAACCCCATCAACTATTAATGTTTTCCTCCACTTTGAGATCCAATAACATCAAGAATACATATATGAGAGAATAACCATTTTAATGAATATAGCTTTTATTTTTTCTTTTCATAAGGCATAGGCCCTTCAATATAAATATACTCCCTAAAAATATGTGAAATTCTAAGATTCATGGCTATCCTAGCAACTAAAACGGGTCAAGGCAAACAAAATTCACTTATCCTACGACATCTAAGGTTTTTGAACCACAATTTGGAGAAAGTATGATAACATTTACCAATCAATGCCCCACAATGTTACACATCTCTAATACTTCATTTGGTTTTATAATCCCATTTAAGTCTTTCACTAACTCTTTGAGAGTTTGGCCTCTCAAATCTACATTTTCTAGTGATTGATGAATCCTTGAAATGTCCTTTTTATGCTTGATTTCTTTTAAAAGCTTGATTTTTTTCTCATCTTCGTGGATATTTCTACTTGATATACTATAAACATATCGCTTTGCAAGATTAAGTTTGTTTGACCCATTTACGCAAGTTGGTTATATTTTTCAATAGCCTTTCCTCTCTGTCTAAATCATGTTAGAGTCTCCTTTAAACATATTAATTTTTCTTGCAATGACTTGTTAATATTTCTAGAACATCAACCTTGTTTATCAACTCAAAAATAATGTTTTGTGCAGTTGTTAATGCTTCTTTCATTTTATGCATCTATCTTGTGTATAATAAAAGATGCAAAACATAACCTCCTATAGTAGCCAAGCATTCCACCACACCCATCAGTTACATATCTTATGAATTCATGAACATTGAAAAAGGGAGGAGGCTTACATGTGGAAGGGACTTCTCGATAAATATTTCTATCCACCCACAAATCTATATGCTTATTTCATTGTAATCATAACATGTTAGCCTTGGCCTTGTCATTGTCCAACAATGCTCAATGATGTGTACTTCTCCAAGATGAATAAACTAGATCTATTTGAAATAGTAAGTTTATATTTGCATATACTTGCACTTGTGCTACTTGAAGAGGTATTGTTAAGGACTTCAGAAAAATAGATCAACTATTTGATAATATCAAAGATAGGAAACACAAGTGCAAAAAGAAAATGGCCTTGGAAATAAACATGGATGAATAAATAAACATGTTTTAGTGTAAAAATCTCAACAATGCAATATTTTACAAGTTCTAGGAGAAAAACAACCTAAAACGTGACCCTTGACCTGGATTAAAGAATGTAGGCATTTGGACTAATGGCTGACCTATTTAATGAACCATATATTCTCTCGTTAATCACATCTAAACAATCAAATTTGAAGATTTTATTCTTCCAAAACCTCTTCTAATTAGCGACTTAATCATTTCCTTACATGTGTCTTTTTTGAAATGTCTTGGGCCCTAATTACACACACACACACACACACACACACACACACACACACACACACACACACACACACACACATGCACATACATCCATACACATTAGAACTAATTAGAGATGAATAATGTGAATATTTTAATACATTTTTACCTTTCTCTAATAGTCACACAATACTAGTATATAATACAATAGTATTACATTAAACTCATGTGATAATACTTTATATGTTAATCAATTTATATGTTCTTAATTGAGATGTATAATGCATTAAAATTTCATTTTATGAGTTAAAATTAACACAACGAAGGAATTTTGATAGTGAAATTTCTACGAATATGTGGAAATATAGCCTATGGGTGATGAAGAAGTCCAACGCATGAGATGAGTGGAGGGAGATGTCATATTGCATTGCTTCCCTTCCATGTCCTCTTGTCTACCCTCAACAATCCATCAACTCCCCTTTTGAATCCTAGTATGAACCTCCTTTGTGCCCTCTACCGATCATTTTTCCCATAACACTATCGTTTAACACACCCTAGCATCACTTTGCAACCTTAATCCTACATTTGCTTATAGATGTAGCCACCCCACTATAATCTATCACCTCTTTGGCATGCTCCTCCAATAGTTACTCTTAAGACGTAAAGGTCCCCCTCTCTTGCTTCTACCCTACTAATATGATGGCAATACTTCAACTTATAATCCCTACTTGTAGCATTCATGGCTTGTATCCTCCATAGCATTTGTCTAGTGAGATGGCTATAATGGCCATCTCAACATGCAAGTATTCTACTTCCTCCTCTATAGCCTTGGAAGTAACCAATGGGTTCCTCTCTTCATGGTTAATAGAAATTGCAACGCATGCCTCTATAGCTTATGATGTCCACAACAAAAACCACCTCTACAACTTTAAGTAGCATCCCTTGAACCTTTAGGGTTTTGGCTGACCTCATTTTGCATATAAAGCTTTGTCTCCATTCTGTTTTCACTTTAACTCTAGTTGATTTGTATACTCTCTTTTCCATTTCAATATGCATACCTTCTCTACCACTTAAATAACAAAGGAGTAACAATTCAAGTTTGTTGTCTTATAATGAGAAAATATAATAAAGTCAATAGAACAATACAAATAGTTTATTTGGTCCCTAAACACAAGAACGCCCTCCACATAGAGGGCGATTCCCTCAACATGCAACTATCTAATATATATTACATGTAAGGCATCACTTTAAAGTGTGTATAACTTAAACCATGAAATCTTGGTCATGGATATAACATGCTACATGAGTTGCAACTTTAAGCAATATTATAAGACTACAACTTTTCTAACTTATGCCCTTTCACATTGCACCTAGAACACCCAAACAAAGCATAGCTTTGTTGCACTACTCTTATTGAAAGCGTCACCTATATAGTGTTGATCACACCTTGCATACCATGATCTAGGGGGGTATTTTAACCCAAGAAAGATTTTTTTTCTTTAACCTACAAACCAAGTTTTCTTTTGCTTCTAATGGCTCTAGAAGGCACTATGTACAACCATTTGGAGTATGTTCCATTGGTCTATAGTAGCAAGAGAAATGGAAAGCCTTACTAAATTCATTTTAGAGCGTAATTTCATCATAATCTACTCCATATTTTTTAGAGAACCCTTGTGATTGGTCTATAGTAGCAAGAGAAATGGAAAGCCTTACTAAATTCATTTTAGAGCGTAATTTCATCATAATCTACTCCATATTTTTTAGAGAACCCTTGTGTAACCAACCTAGCTTTATACATTTTGACCTTTCCCTCTCTCTAATGATTCTAGGCCCATGTCAATACTCTCAAAGTGATTAGCAAACACAAAAGGATGAGGTATCAAACTTGATTCTATAAACCAATTTATAACCAATTTTTTTCTTCCCCTTGGGAAGTTCACACAAATCCCAAGTCTTACTTTTATGCAAAGTATGTAGTTCCTCATTTATAGCATCTTTCCACTCTTCTATACAAAGCACCACTTGTTGCATAATATTTGTGAGTAGTACAATGTTAGGTTCTATAACCCGAGAGATTTACCTATTAGCTAGTATGCCAACTTTTTAGTTTCTTTCCATTTTTCTTGTTGGCCTCCCAATAGCATCAATTTGCTTTCCTTCAATGGTATCCTCATCTACATTGCTATCTAGATTATCTCCTTCTTGTAATCTTTAATATGGGCACTTGACATAGATATGAAATCTGTAGACAAGTTACATTTTATGTTGTTCTTTCTTATATGAAATAATGATCACTCAAACCTACACATTCATCTGCAATGGCATCTCTAGATGCAAGCATACTTCTTTTGTTAGAATCATATAGCTGACATGCTTTGCATACATTAATATAACCCATGACAACACATATGATAGATTCAGTATCCACTTTCTTTCTATGTTATCAACTAAATGAGTATAAGTAATGCTTCCAAACACTTTTAGACGACTTAAGATGGCTTTTGAGTTGTTAAGGCTACAAGAGAAGTCTTTCAAGCTTCATTGAAAGGGTCTAACAATTTTGATTCTCATTCTCAACCATGGCTTTAAATTCTCGAAAATTCAAAAGTGCCTCATATTTTTTCGAGAAAAATACACCCAAGAATTTCTTAAGTAGTCACCAATGAAGATAAAAAATTTACTAAACCAATCAATGAAGGGGTTTGAAAAGGATCCCATACATGAGTATGCATGATATCAAAGGTTACCAACTTCCTTGTGGTGCTTCTATTGATTTTTTGTCATATAGCAACAAGCTTCATATTTACCAAGATGATCATGTAGAGTTAGGATTCCTATTACAAGAAGAGTTAGATCCCAATGTCACAATAATTTTAAAGTACAAATGGTCATGCCTTCTATACTGCCATAACTCTATAAAACTCATGAATTTGTTTTCCATGTTCATTGTATTCAAGTTGGGAATGTAGACATTCAAACTTTATAGCCTTTCATGCTTGAATTCTTTTGCAATCACCTTATAACCTCTCTTTCTATCCTTTATGCCATCTATTGCCTTTGAAGTTAACTTTGTAATCCATTTCAACCATAGCTCCAGTTGATAAAGTTATTTGTTAGAAAAGGAATAAGAATGAAATCATTTACATTAGTCTTCTTACCCTTGGTCATCATGTGGATATCTCCGTTTCCTTCCATTTGCATTTAGAGTATTATCGGCAATGTACAACATTGTACTAGCATTTGTAGATAAAGCTCAAGTATTCTTTGTGAGAGGTCACATGAGAGTATGCCCCACTATCACTCCACCCAAATGAAGGATATATTTTATTGTTAATAACATCATATTCAAAAATAGATAAGATTCTCGAATAATATCCTAATTATCAACCTATTCATTGTTAATAACATCACATTAAAAAACAGATAGTAAATTTTCTCCTCCAAAATGAGAGATTCCTTGTTTCATGAAATAACTATGGTTTTCCTTCTTTTTTATTCAATATTTTTTTTATAATACCCCCCTTCTATGATAGTATTTACATTTTGGATTTGGTTAAGTCTTTTCCTATACAAGAAGTATGTTCATCTCTAACATTGCCATGTCCTCTTCCATAAGTGGGCTAAGAACATTTAGTATGATTTTGATTGTTGTTACTACCATTTTTATTAATGTTGTAATTGTTATTGTAACTATTTCAATCACCTCTACCTTGGCCTCTATTTACGTGCGCACGCACACACGCACACATACACCACACACACACACACACACTCTCTCTCTCTCTCTCTCTCTCTCTCTCTCTCTCTCTCTCTCAAGAGAGATCCATCCTAAGGACCTTTACTTTTTCATTTTCTAGGTCTTAAGAAAGTTTTTGCTTTTGGATAATCAACCCTTACACAAGTCCATCATATTCTTCACCCAATCTATTTATGATCACTATGGAGATCTCATTATTTGACATTTTATCTCTAATAATTACTTGTGTATCATGGAGTTAGCCTTCAAAATGTATTGAGGTAGCAACTTCTTTACTATGACAATGACATGTTCTGATTGTCAATTGGTTGGAGTTGCTTGTGGCTTGAAACAAATTCTCCAGTTTCTTCCATGCTCCATTGGGAGTCTCGACACTAATGAGCTATCCAAGCAACTCATCCTTCACATTGTGCTTTATCAAATGGACTCCAAGCATAGCCTTGTATCCATTTGCTTTGACTCTAAGCTATTCTATATTTCTATCAATTGAACGCGTGCGCGCGCGCGCACACACACACACACACACTCTCTCTCTCTCTCAATGGAGATATCCATCATGATGACCTTTACTTTTTCATTTTCTTGATCTTAAGAAAGTTTTTGCTTTTTGATAATCAACCCTTGCACAAGTCCATCGCCTTCTTCACCCAATCTATTTATGATCACTATGGAGCACTTGTTTATCATGGAGTTGTTAGCCTTCAAAATGTATTGAGGTAGCACCTTCTTTACTATGATGATGACATGTTCTAATTGTCAATTGGTTAAGAGTTGCTTGTGGCTTCAAATAAATTCTTCAATTTCTTCCATGCTCCATTGGGAGTCTCAACATTAATGAGCTGTCCAAGCAACTCATCCTTCACATTGTACTTTATCAAATGGACTCCAAGCATAACCTTGTATCCATTTGCTTTGACTGATATTATATATTTCTATCAATTGAACTTGAGGTATCAAAGTTTACAAGTCCACCTTCTAGAAAGGTCATTGCATGAGACTTTTGATCCAATAGATGAGCACTTTTCAACAATAAGCCCACCCAATTGTAATGAAAATCTTCAATGTAAATACTCAATGGTAAAACATGTTACCATCGACATATTCAACAAAATCCTTAAGAGAATCAATTTTTATTGACATGTTTATATTAGTAAAAAATCGCTAATAGTATAAAGACATTTTGAAAAATGTATATTAATAATACGTTTTAATTGCACAAATATATGTATATGCACAATGGGAGTACATTGCTAGTCATGTAAACAAATACATTTGCATTTTGAGACATTTGATTGAACCTACATCGATTAAAATTGACCATGGATCCCATAATAAAAATTATTAAGATGCTTGCTTACCCATTTTGAGTTGATATTTAGAAGCTCGTGTGTTATGAATCCAAACCTTGTTTCTTAAATACAAGACTATCATGGTTAGTCACACATTATCCAAACCATATACCTTCTTTCTTGAGCATGAGTCAAGCCGATGAGCAAAGAGAGTATTTCAAAGCATAAGGACAAGCTAGATTTAGAAGTGTCTTTTCAACCTTCAATTATATCCTTACACTAGGAGTCAATTATTGAGGATAGAAGGCTCATGGAGGTAGACTCATGGCTACTCTATGAATTCCATGGTCAATTCTAAATCAATGTATATTTTAACTATGTTTTGATAATATCAATTAGGATTTGCTTTTAGCTTTTACTTACTAATTGATTTTTAGACAATCACACACTTTACAAGGATTTGTATATCATAGCTTTAAAGGTCAATTTAGCCTTCTACAAATGTTCATAAATCACTTCATATCATTCCATTTTTTGCATGCATATATATTCACCACGTGAGGTTAAATGTATACATTGAGCTTGCCATAGCTTTCAATGAAACATACACAATCACAAACAAAGCCATTATGGATTTGGTATACAAGATGGCCATGAGTGTGAAATTGATCAAATTAATGAAATGGTCCAATGCCATTTGAAAACTTATTATCTTCGTTCTATGATCATTGAAAAGTCCGTTGGTATTCTCCAAATATCAATTGCAATCTAGAATGCAACAAGATGAAAAGTTATCTTCAATTTCAAATCAATACCATTATGGATTTGGAATGCATCAAGATGGCAATGATTTTGAAACAAATCAAATTGAGCAAATGGTAGAATATCATTATTAAACCAACAATCTACATATATATCAACCTATAAAAGTTGCTTGATGTTCTCCAAATAGTAATAGCAATTTGAAGGCAATTATGTTGAAGCCCTTGTACAAACATCTAAGCATTGAGCATGTGTAAATTGCTACCAATCATAAAGTGATGCTATTTAACACAACCATTCGAACATTCACGTAGTACACTCCACAATGTAATATATGCTTTTAGATATTGTGCACCCAAAAATAAGCTCCCATACAATGATTTAATGCACTATATTTGGGAGTCAACTATGAACTAGTAACACATTTAGCAACTTCAAGATAGCCAACTCTAATTTTCTCTCAAACTAAATAAGAGCTTATAACGGTTTTCCTTTAAAATTGTAATGTCTCTTATTTACTCAAATACGTAAATGATCAAAAGCATATGCCTTCATGGTTATTTGAAACTCTAAACAAAATAAAGAGAGTGAGCTATCCATCTATTTTGAGATGAATTAATACATTTGTATAAGGTTGAGTAATGACCTGAATAGAGAAAGCATGCTCAAATGTTGGTCCATGTATTTTGGAAATGAATTAATACAGAAGTACAAGCATGAGTGTGGGCCAATCACATTTGGGGGGAGATTATACCCAACCTTGTGTCATGCACTCTATTCTTTTGCTTTTGTGCAATTTGTGTACTTAGTTTTTGTGCACATAATTTGGGTTTGCAATATTATTGTAGCAAATCCATGACTTGCCTTCAGAATGATGGTGATGCAACATGGTCATAACTAATCAAACTCATAGGTTTGGTACTAAGTACAAATACTATATGGTTTATGAACCTTATTACACACCCTTGGCCAATCTCCTTCAACAATCACTATTGAAACATACCACATGCATTACATCCTTCAACATCTAGGATGGGTGGTCATAGCCTTGGGTCACTAGTGACTAGATGCATGAACCACCCTCAGCCTAGGACAATTAAGGAGACCTATAAATAGGACTCAAAAGCTCATTCATGGAACATCTTGTGTGATCACCACACTAAAGAGCTCTAGGCCCATATGTCATCATGTTTCTACACTTGGGAAAGTGCGGGGCAATAATCCAGTAATGTTAATAGTCCCATGCTCCAAGATAAGCTCATTCGGCTCTATGGTGGGAGCAAGGTTGCATCCCATAGAACCATCTTGTCTAATCTGTCCAGTCTGGTCAGATCCGTCCATTCTGTATGGTTCTTGTCCAATCTAGATCAAAAGTCAATATGATCGTTGGCACCTGGCCCATTTTTTCTCCCCATTTTTTAAACCGTTTGGCCCCCTTTTTTTACCCTCTTACAGCCCTTTTCCTAGCTAGAACTATTTAAAAACAGCCATCCTCAATCTTCAAGCCTTCGAATCTTCCTTAAGCCTCAAGCCTCAACTTTCAAGTTTCAAGCCTCTACCTCTTGTTCAAGCTCCCCTCCATGGCTCCACCTCCCGGTATCATAGTTGGCAGTAGCACACAAGTAGCAATCAAAACCTGTATGAGGCATGGTTTTGGAAGCTCTTTTACTCAGTTACTCATGCTTCGGAAGATGCCCCCATTCGAGAGCCAGAGTATGGATGCACATAGCAACCTCCCTACCAATGGGGATTGTTTTCTAGGTACATCAATGATCAGACTCATCTAGTGATAACCATGAGTCTCATTTGAGTGATGAATCTAGACTAAGAACTCATCTAACTAGTAGCCTTTAGATTCATATTGACATTTTATCTCCTACTTTTTTGTACTCGTATATGGCACTTGTGACTTGCCATCATTGCAGCTAGATCCTAAGACATCCTAAGACACTTTTTTGGTCCCTTGTTGACTTCATGTCAACTCCTCTATGTTTCCATTTCTACATGATGGCTTGTGTTGTGTCTCATGTATAGGCTGGATTTACGTTGGTATTCAAATTTACCTTCCTAAAGCCTTATAAGAGACATCAAACATTAAAAAAATAAGTACTATGAATCACTCATAAGCTGTATGCGTGTGATAAGGTGTGTTTAGCCACTTTAGGGTAGTCTCATTCAAAAATCTCTATCAACATTTAGCACGTTCCTATCAAAAAGCCACCGAGAAAATGTTAACGAAAAGTGAGTGCTTATAAATCACTCATAAGGAGTGTGCAAGAACATAAATGAAAGTGTGTTTGGAACCTTGTATGTGCGCTTGCACATACAGATACCTGATTTGCTCTAACTTTTCAGACTAACAAAGCACTTGCATAAAACGACACAGCGAAATGAGCTTGAAGCATAATGGTACCTCTTTTTGGGTAATCTTTGTTTGGCATTGATATTTAATCCAATATCTCAAGTTTTTCTCAATTGTCAGTGTTTAGAATCTTGTGTGAGCTCACATATGCAGATAGCTGCTGATCTGCCCTAAGGCATACACACAACACATTCAAAACAAGCAAAGTACTATCACAAGACAACAAGAAAAATCAAGCTTTGAGCATAATGGTACCTCTTTTTAGGTAACTTTTGTTTGGCATTTAAATACTTGTTCCAATATCTCAGGGTTTTCTCAGTTGTTGCTCCATTCGGCCCGCCATTGTAACCTCGAACCATAAACTCCTCGGTTCGTGTTCTATCAAATACCAAGTCATCTTTCCATAAAAGGAGTAAATCTCTAGTTTCTCTAGATGAGGGTTTACATGGTTGTTTAAACACAAGCAATTAAACAACCAGTAGATCTGAACATCAGGCAAATATATTAACACCAACCATCTTGATATGGATTTTGCCAAATAAATTTAAAGAGATTTGCTACAGCTATAATCACAAGAAGCATGTATGAGAGGACGCAAAATTTCAAGTCTGGCTACACAAGTATTTTGCAGACACAGCATGCATCCCTAACAAGGGAACGGCCGTTCTAGTACTTGGAAAATCAACCCCAGCTGTCCCTCAATGCCCATCCCTAGTTCTCCCCTAAATATTTTTATCCTTGTCCTTGTCAAATATGCATCTGCATACAAGACCTAGGGATGCTTTCATAAAGCTCCATGCAATCTCATAAGTTTCTTTTATATGTGTAACTGAATGCTTATCTACAACATTTCTCTACAACTTTTTCTCTACAACATCCTTTCAGGTGTCGGAATGATTTCACCGATGGTTACCTAGCTCTTTTTTCCCTACCCTACTATATCCTTGGACAGTTTAGACCACTGCTTAATCAATTTCAGTGAAATTCTATTCTGAAAAATGTATGAGATTGCACAAAAAGTACACATCAAACACACCACTTTATGTTGTATGTTTGAACCATGCCTCAAGTCTTTTCCCCCTTTCCTTTTCGCCCCCCAGCAAACAGGATACAAATGAAAATTTAGAATATCTAAACATGCAACTGTGACCCTTGAATCGAGTACTTACTTGCCACCATAAGTTGAAAGCCAGTTTAAAAAAGCAGCACCAAAGTACACACTAACGAAGGGTCTGTAAAGCATAGGAGCTGACCAATTGACTGAGTAATATCTGTAACCCAGGTCCCTGTTCCAAGAATAGTGGTTTTCAAAGGGAAACATCTCTAGAAATGTATATTAAGAAAAAGCAAGTCACCCCAAATTATTTGCAGTAAGATTAGACATGATTCAGCTTCTGATTTAACTACAGCTTATTCTTACTTGCATAGCCATTCTGCTGTTGATTGCAATGTTTGCATTAAACCAGTGCTTGCTTCTCCAAGTCTGGGTTCAAACCTATAAGCAAGTGGTTGTCGACTACTCTCAACCTCTGCAATTGCACAAATCATTTCCTGCATAAGAGTTGTAATACAATGTGTTTAATCAGAATAATCACCAATATCAATCATGATCAGACCATATTGCAGCAGCAGAAACAGCTCAGAGAATGATGGCTAAACAACCAACAATTCTAATGCTGCAAGATACTGACACAAAAAGGATCCATAAAGATGATACAAGGCCATTGAGGGCTGCCTATAAATGGACAATGAATAACAATTACAATGATCAATATGGCCACCTATCACGTGGCATTCCTAGCCAGACATCACTTGTATTTATCCTCCCCCCCCCCCAAACATTCTATTGCCTGAAGTGCGTGCCAAGAACTCCAATCTCTGCTGTCCTTGCCGCTGCCTGCACTAATTTTTGCCAATAAAAGTACAGTCTCTTTCTGTATATGCAAAATATGGATCCTCTAGCCTCATCTCTTATGCTATATTCACTAAAACTGCAGTTATTGCCAGACACATGGCCACCCCATAAGTCAAAAGTGTCCTCTGAGAACTGGCTCACATCAAGATAGCCACAAAACCTCAACATGCAACAAGCCCTTTTTGTACTGATGAAGAAGCACCTGCTTTGGAATCAAGACCTCATAAAGGCCTTCATCATCCCCCAAATTCCTTGACCTGGAATGGAAGAAGGAATCAAGCTGTGCATACTTCACCAGTGTACTCACATGGAAGACTGGATGCACCTTCTCAAATGCCAGCCGCTCCAACCTGTAGAGCACGATACCAAATTCTTCAGAATTGAAAAGGTTCCATCTTGCAAGGTGCAAGCTTTTCAAACTGTTTCACATGCTGTTCCAGGATCTTCAAATAAAACCTCACCTCCCAACAATATTTGGTAGCCCTTAGGAGATTATGACTAATAAAATCTTTAAGAGAGAGGGAAAGGGAGGTGTGGGAAAATTACTAGTCTGTTGACAAAGAACTCCATGAAATCATTGTGCCTACAGCAAATAATGGGTCATACATCACCTTAAAAGAAGTTGAGTCATCTGTGTAATAACACGAAAATAAGCTGAAAAATAAAAGCATAAAGATTGTGGAAGAAACAGATCATTCTCTTTACAAAGATCTAACATCTAAGGAAGCTGCAGAGATGCAATAAATCTCCTATGAACCTGGCACACTAGACATGAAGAGACTTGAGAGGACAGACTTTTTGGTAGCTTGGACATGAAGAAATTCTATGTTGGCATAATCAATGTAATTCATTGAAAGGGCACCAGGGCGCCAGCTGATGACTCGCTTCAAACTACACTCACTCCTATGTTGGAAGACCTTCAGAGTAGGAGACCTTTTCAAAAATTTCAACTAACTGCCATAGCATACAGTCCCCTTTACTTGAAGAGGAAAGGAAGGAAAAAATGACAAAAAATATCTTGAGCACTTGTTCACTTGGCCACTAGTATGTGCACCTCCCACCAATATTGGATTCTTCTAAATAACCATTAGCCCTTCTGCTGATCTTCAATTTGCCTACTTAATGGCTCACCTCAATATTATGCAGACCCTACTATTGTAACTTCTCAAACTCTCGTGCTATTGCCCCTTTATCATATATGACAAAATAGGACATTGTGTGACCCTCCTTGACTGGAGTTTCTAATCAATGCTTTTCAGAAAATGTGCAGGAAAAATCAGGGGTGTCCACTCCAAAGGTTGGTTAGTGACATAACAGAGAGAGTGATTGCAAAAGACAAACTGATCTGAAAAGCATGACATCAAAACCAAGGGTGAATCGATCACGTGTGGATAAAAGGAATATATATCCGTAAAGTCAATTCAAAATAACTTCAATTGAGGTTCTATGGCATGTATTGGCAGTCACTGCATTTTTTCTCCCAAGATCTTGGCTAACACGAACTAATCAAAGACTTTTCAAAATGAGAGAAATTCAAACAGGCACTTCATCAAACCAGTAACCAGAAGTTTGCAGCATCAAAGTCAGTGCATGTGTTCAGGTTAGTGTGGTGCGAGTCAAAGTGAACACAAACTCAAGCTCAGTGTGTTTTCTCATTTCTAACATAATGGGCAAGACCAAAGCTTCAAAATAAGAGACTTTTATAAACAAGAAAAGTGTTTGTTCACAATCTCACTACTCATGGCTGGAACAATCAGGAAACACACCTATTAGGAGAGAATCCTCATTCCAAAAGTTATGGTGATCGCAACCAATCATGATGTACAATGGTTCCAACAGGATGCCACCTTCAGATCAGTGCATGGGCAATCAAACCTTTAGGCAGCTAAACCCACACACTTAATGGACCAATAGTTCTGGGCCTAGACAATCAGCAACTGAGAATGAGAATTAAAGTGGTCACAGACCAGCCAAAACTGTGTCAGTTATTTTGTACAATCTCACTAATGTTAGGAAACACTTTTTTTTATTCTCGTCGTTTTGCAAAGTCTAAGCTTTATTCTGCTGTTATTGCACAAAAAACACGAGAGCTCCTGCTGTTGCGTGTGCTGCGCTAACCCCCCGCCATCGTACGTGTTCCCCCCCTCGCCGACTGTCTGTGGCCACCCCAGCGCTCTCCCCTCGGTGGCACAGCGTTCTCTGTCCCTCCCCCCCACCTATCACTTCAACACTGCCCCGCCTATACCCCCCCCCCCCCCCCCCCCCCCGGTTTTGGCCCATTACACTTCCCTCGCCTGTCTGCGTCTGCCCACCCACCTTCCACCTTCAGTTCCGTCCCCCAGCGCCACCTCCGTTTCCCTCGCCACTGCCCGCCGGCCAAGTACTGGCCATATATGCCCCCCCCCGGCTCCTCTCCCGTATTCATGGCCCCAGCCCTGCCCGACAGGCCCAAACTCGCGCTATGTCCGGCCTCCAACAGTGTCCAGCACCCCCCCACCACGACAAAAGAGAAATCCCCCCCCCCCCCCCGGGTAGCACAGCAGTGAGATTGGTAGGTCCTTAGCAGGAACATGCAATGGAAACCTCTGGTCAGACGTCAGTGCATTCTACGAGTGCCCCCCAGTCAAACACCTTGCACATCGTCCTATCTAAGGAACAGCTCTTAGTCGTTCATGCAATAGAGCTGGAGCTTAAAGAAACAACGATCTTTGGTCAGGTAGTAGGACATTCCCCATCCAGGGCCCAACTTCGGGATTGGCTTCACTCCACGCCGCGCATCGGCACAACGTAGATAGCGGAGGCAATTCTAATGGGTCAAGGGATCTTCATGGTACGACTTACCTCAGCAGACACAACACGTGAGCTACTGGCTAGCTCACCCTATGCCTCCACGAGGGGGGTCATCCATATGGTCCCCTGGTACAGTGGCTTCACAACGAAGGCATTTGCGCTCCACAACGGGTTTCCTTAGACATCCGGTCACCCTACTATTCCCCGGATTGGCGTTAGAGTATCTCCAGCTTGTGGAAGACTTCGGACGGCTCTTTGGCACAGTCCTTCCCGCCTCTTTTGCTGACACAGTGACAGCCGCAGGAGTCCCAAAGGTACAGGTGGCAATAAAAGAAACAAAGAATTACCGCAATTTCTAGAGATTGAGGCAGGTGGACACTCCTTCACGCAGCAGGTCATTGTGACTGGGCAGCCAGGTCAGTGCCTACCTTGCCTTGACTTTGGGCATATGGCAGCAGAGTGCACGCGCTTCGG
This sequence comes from Lygodium microphyllum, assembly GCF_053477565.2. Lineage (NCBI taxonomy): Eukaryota > Viridiplantae > Streptophyta > Polypodiopsida > Schizaeales > Lygodiaceae > Lygodium > Lygodium microphyllum. The sequence continues at coordinate 161,026,552 of NC_141143.1, forward strand.
AGCTAAGGTGGCTTCGCCGATAAGCCCACAAGTGGACGTGGATGGCTTTACATGGGTCCATAGAAAACAGTGAGGGAGACTTTGGACTTTGCTGATTTGGACTTCGCTAATCATAAGCATTAGCAAAGTCCAAACCCCCCCCCCCCCCCCACGGTTCCCCCCCGACCCTAGCCCACATGCCCCCCCTCCAGAGCTACCGGCTCCCCCCCACACCCCTCGGGTGCATCCAACCACCCAACCATCCCTAGATCCTCCCTCTCCCCACCATCACCCCCGTCGTGTAGGCCCTGTGATCCCCACCCAACACACGTGACCCACCCCCCACCCCCCCCTCCCCCACAGGAGGTGAGAGCCCCACACGCCGTCATCCTCCACTCGCCAACAGTCTAGCCCCCCCTTCCCCTCCCCACATAGCCACCAGTTCATCCGTCCATGCTGCCCATCACACTTTCCCGAGACAAGCGCAGCTACTACCATAGGAGTTTTTACACAGTGGGCCGTGGTCCTACCTAAGAGTTGCAGAGCGTAGAGAGTTCCCACTACCCCTGGAGGTGGGAATCTTCATGGTACGCAAGTCTAGGAGTAGCAAGGTCCACCTACTAGCACCACCGGATGGACCAAACTAAGCCTTCTTCCTTCAGACCTCTCACACAAGAGATTGGACGACGTCTCAGATAGAGGAGGAGGTGAAGAGCTAGGTGGCAGACCACATCTTCTAGTGGATGGGAAAAGGTGGACTGTCACTTTTTTCCTAGCAATGGCCAAGTTGCATAATGGACATTAACTAGTGGACACGGGCTAACGTCCCTCATCTGAGCATTATCTTTCAGCCCCTTCGCAATGGAGAGCACCGATGGATGTGATTGAGTGGCCCCTGGTACAAGCGGCCCGTTTCTACCAATGCACGGAGTCTCGCCTCTCAACCTAGTTGATAGATGCCCTGGTGGTACCACCAGGCACATCCATCACCCCCATGGTCCGCTCGAGGGGCTACCATGGGGAAATGGAGTTCACCTTCTAGGCCAGCAACGAAGCGTATACGCATGCCTCATAGTTCCTCTTCTTCATCAATAGCTTCCACACCGAACAGATATTTGTTCGGTCAGCCATAGGTTTCCCTATGAGCTTACACCTTGCATCCTGGAATATGAATAGCCTCCACTATAGTGGGGCACGTGGTTCCAAAAAGTTGATTGTTCGGCAGGAGCTGCAACTTGCCCTTGCTGGACAGATTGACATCCTGCTTCTACAGGAGCACAAGCTCACTACTATTGAGAAACCCTTCACCCATAGTTTGCGTTTTTGCGTTTAGTGTTTGCAGCCCCAAAAAGGTGCGCCATCCTAGACTGACTATGCCTATATATAGGCCACTCTCTCATTCATTCCTCACAGCTAATTCATTCAGTCCGTCACCTCTTCTCTCCAGCCTCTCCACTATCCTCACATCCCTTCAAGAGGACATTGCGGTTCATGATTCGTGGCTGTCTTCATCATCTTCCTTGTGCTACGGCACCCTTGTTCCCTTGTATCACATTCACTCCATGATTCGAAACTTCCTCATTCCATTCATTAGAGTTTCGTCTCTCTTCTCTTCTCTTCTCCATGTTTGTTGAGTTCACTCCGTGTTCCTCCTTGCAAACCTTACTGTCTCACTGGTACGTTATCTTTTGGCATGGTATCAAAGCCGGTCTTTGCCTTCATTGCATAGTACGGAGGAGTTTCGGAAACGGTGGAAATGAAAAAGGGAAAAACCGGAGTTTCGAAGTTTTGGCCAAATTTTGGAAACGGGAAAATGGCGTTTCGGATTGTATACTAAAATAAATACAGTATTATGTGGGTATATAAATATATCAATGCCTACAATAACATGTACCCAAATTTCATACAAAACTTTTGAGTCCATGTTATATGATTGAAATCATGATTTATTACACATGTCACGACTCATGAGTGAAGATTAAAGAGTTAAGACTCAATGGTTGAAACTTAAGACAGCTTAACACAATTAAGGCTCAATTTTCAAAACTGAAGGCAGACAACAAATGAATTATAATTTATGGCTCCTAGATCATCTATGATCTAAAGAGAATGGAAGACTGACATCAAGAACAATGGAGACAAACATCAAGAACAATGGAATAAGAATCAAGATGCATAATAAGTGAAATCAAGATATAATGATACATGTAACTATGTCATGTAAATAATTAGTTAAAACCCCAAAGTCCAGTGAGCACTAAGCACTGTGTACTAGTCTCTAGACTCTAGTAACTATTGAGTAATAAGTATCAACATCAATGAATGACTGGTAACTGTAATCTGAACAACAAGGCCCGATGTCTTTGTTGGAAACACATGCCAAGTGGTCTTTCACGGGTGTTACGCTCCCTGAATTCTCCAATCCACAATAGTTGCACTGCCACTCCTTTGATCCGCCGGAGCCCTCGTATCCCTTGATTGAAGTGACGTGTCTCCAAAATGGATCCAACGCCATAATTAGCCTTTAGGTAACGGGGGAAAGAAGAAGAAGAAGAAGAATAAGAAAAAGAGGAAGAAAAGGAAGAAGAAGAAGAGAAGGAGGAGGAAAAGGAAGAGAAAGAAGAAAAGGAAGAAGTAAAGGCTAATGGGGGGAAGAAGAGGAAGAGGAAGAAGAAGAAGAGGAGGATGAGGAAGAGGAAGAAGAAGAGGAAGACCAAGAAGAGAAGAAAGAGGAAGAAGAGTAAGAAGTAAAGGTTAATGGGGGAAAAAAGAAGAGGAGGAGGAGGAGGAGGAGGCGGCGACGGGGGCGGCAGCAGGAGTGCCCCGAAACGGACCGGAGGATGTCGAAATGCTGGTCTGCCGTTTCCGTTTTGGTCCGAAACGGCCGGTCCGTTTCGGCAGCCCTGAAATGCGTTTCGGGGTACTAAGCTTCACTGGAGTAGAGGATCTTTGCCATTGTTTTGGGACTGCAAACCCTAAGCGCAAACCCTAGACTGACTATGCCTATATATAAGCCACTCTCTCATTCATTCCTCACGGCTAATTCATTCAGTCCGTCACCTCTTCTCTCCAACCTCTCCACTACCCTCATACCCCTTCAGGAGGACATTGCGATTCATGGTTCGTGGTTGTCTTCATCATCTCCCTTGTGCTATAGCACCCTTGTTCCCTTGTATCACATTCACTCCATGATTCGGAACTTCATCATTGCCTTCATCAGAGTTTCGTCTCTCTTCTCTTCTCTTCTCCATGTTTACCAAGTTCACTCCATGTTCCTCCCCGCAAACCCTACTGTCTCACTGGTACGTCATCTTTTGATATTGTATCAGAGCCGGTTCTGCTTAAACAATGGCAAAGATTCTCCACTCTAGTAAAGGCAAAGACCGGTGGTGAGTTCGGCATCCACTTCTCTTCTTCTTCGCTACATCAAAATCTTGTTTTTGCAAGTTTTAGGTGTTTTCAGCTTGCTGCCCGCACCCCTTGTGCGGAGGACATCGCGTCTCAGCTGTCCCTTGCTGTCTCCATCAGTTGGCGCCTGTTTCCAGCCTTCCACCCGCAATTTGCAGCTGTTTACAGCAGAAAGACTGTTGCTGATCACTCTCCATTCAGAAAAGAATCTCGTTTTTGCAGATTTCAAGTATTTCAGCTTGCTGGCCACACCCCAAACACGGAGGATATCGCGGTCCAAGCTGGCCATTGCTGTCTACAACAGTCTGGGGCTTGTTTCCAGCCTATCACACACTGTTCGGAGCTGATTTCAGCATATTGACTGCTGCTACTGTTTTTTCCTGAGTTTTTAGTCTTTCTCTCTCCTCTAGAATGTCCTGCCTGCGTTCTAAGTCTTTCTCTCACTTGCTGCCTGCGTTTTTAGTCTTTCTCTCTCCTGTTGCCTTCGTTTTTAGTCTTTCTCTCTTCTCGTGATCCATGAGTTTTTGGATTCCCTATCTACTTCAGAGGGGGATTCAAAGGGGGATGTTATTTCTTTGCTCTCAGAGGAGGCATCTACTTCTTCGACTTCAGCGGGGGCCCCTCCACCTCCCACCTCAAAGGGGGAGCCTACTCCACATGAAGTTCTCCACCCATCCTCTACTTTCTTAGGGTGGTTGTCTTCGACTAGTCATCTCTTCTATTGATATCTAGGATCTTCAGGTACCACCTAGATCGGGATCTCGGAGGTTCAGCCGCGACTTGGTGATGAGACCTTCGTATTCCTTCTAGCATGGATGCACGGAGCTAGTGGCTTCTCTCCCAAGGTTGAGTTTCGGGTTCTCCAGTTCACTCTATCTATTGTTCTTTACTGCAGGTTCCCTTTCCAGTGGAAATCTTGGATCTTTGGGATCCTTTACATCTTCCTCCTCTTCTTCTTACCTTTGTCCCTGTTAGCCTGCTCTTATTCAGTCTCAGTCTGTCATCTCCTGGTTGTGAGCTCCTGTCAGAGTCTGACAGGAGACAGAGGAGCTCTGTCAGTATGTTTTTAGGCTGCTTTTGTTAGTATGCAGCCTTGGGCATTTTACAGCCCAATTTGGGCTGTTTCTGGGCTGACTGCCCATTATTTTGGGCAGTCGGACCAGTTCTGGTCAGTCGGACCAGATCTGGCCATAGTCGGCCAGATCTGGCCAGGTCGGCCAGTTTAGCTGGTCGGCCAGTTTGCTGGCTGGGGGCTATTTATAGCAGCCCCCCCAGTCAGTCCAGCATTCATGCTCTGCAGGTACAGCACTGCTCCCTCCGTCTCCGTCTCCGGCATTGGTGCTGCCTCTGCTTCCAGTCTGTCCTGGTTCCCTCACTGACGCTCCGGGCTGCGTGCAGGGACTGTTCTGTCCATTCCAGTGTATTCAGCATTCATCTCAGTCAGTGCAGACTTTCTTCCTTCTTTCTCTGCTTCCTCTCTCCTCTCCTCTGTGTTCGTGTTATTCTTTCGCTGCGCACTCTCACATGGTATCAGAGCCTGATTGAGAGCACGGAGGACGAGAGAAATACCTTACTGCTGCTGCCCACAGTTCCACAACAGCCAGGCGATTGCTTCAGGCGGCTGCCAACAGGTCCATCCCAGCCAGGCGACTGCATCAGGAGGCTGTACAGCCTGCGTTTGCTGTACACAGGGGCTGCCACGTCATCCAGTGACGCAGCAACCCTGCGTTTGCTGCCAGGCGACCTCTTCTGCTGCAGGGCGACCTTCCTACAGCCTGCGTTTTGCTGTTTTGCAGGTTGCTTCTACCCCGACTGCTCCTATCCTGCAAGCGACCTCTGTCTCGGCTTGTTCCCGGTGCTGGTGGTCTCGATTCTGGTGTTCGACATCAGATCTATTTGCGTTTTGCAGATCCAGGTGTTTGTAGGCACTCTCTACCTGCGTCTTGGTGGTTGGTGACCACATTGCTGGTCCTATTTCGTCAGCGGCACAACTTTCTTTGGTATTTTGCAGATCGGAAGATGTCTTACCAGTTTTCAGGCTTTGAAGACTCAGAGGATGAGCTTCTTTCTCATCATTCCTCTGAGCGGAGGCGGGACTATCGTGAAGTTCGACATCGGGAAGACCCTCCTCGCACTCGTCCTTCTTCAGTCCATGCATCTCAGAGGGTTCCATCTACTGTAAAGGTTTCTTCAGTGAAGACTGCATCAACTGTGCGGATGCCTTCCATGATTCCCTCTATACAGGTGCCGATTCTCCCTTCCTTTCCAAAGGAAGACAAGTTGGATGGTTCCAACTACTCCCTATGGTCCTGCAAGGTGGCTTGCATCCTTGATACCTTTGATCTATGGGAGCTTGTTTCTTCGCCCATCGACCGACCCCCCGTATATTCGTCCGATGGCACCTCTATGGACCATGCAGCCTTATGGGATAGGCTCAACTCTCGAGCCCGTTCTTTTCTTTTTATGAGTCTCCATGATTCTGTTCTTGTACATGTTCACAGGTTAAAGACCGCGGCGGAAGTATGGACAAAGCTTGCATCTTTGTATCAGCACAAGACATTTGCCCACAAGATTTCCCTGGAGAAGAAGTTGCGGATGCTCAGTCTTGATGGTTCTTCTTCCATGAAGGAGCACATCACGAAGATGGAGGATATGCGAGGCGAGCTAGCCTCTCTTGGTCGTTTGATATCGTCTGAGGATATGGCGATGATTCTGTTGACTCAGCTGCCATCACCCCGTTATGATGTCTTCTACACCAGCCTCATCACTACGAAACCCATGAGACTCTCCTATGGGAGGAGCTTTCCCCGCTTGTCTTGGAGCATGACGAGCGACTCAAAGAGGTGGGAGCCAGTGGCTCCACCAAGGCATTTACGGCTACCACAGGTGGTGGCAAGAAGAAGAAACAAAAGAAGGAGAAGTCCAAGGACAAGAAGGAGGAAGATAAGAAGGATGCGAAGGAGAAGAAGCCCAAGTGTCCCCATTGTGGGAAGGGCACTCATCCCGAGGAGAAGTGTTGGCAGAAGTATCCCCATTTGAAGCCTAAGGAGAAGGACTCGAAGGCGGCCCCAGCCACAACAGAATCTGCGTTTGTGCATCTCTTTGTTGAGGAAGACACTGCCCTAGCTTCTACCACACAGGAGAAGCCTTGGCTCGTCGATAGTGGAGCATCTTCACATATGACCTTCCGTCAGGATTGGCTTCAGGATCTTCGTTCCAGAGGGGGTACAGTCACCATTGGTGACAATTCTACAGTTCATGTTCATGGAGTGGGGACTTTACCTATGTTTTCTGACAGGCGGTCTTCCTCCGCCAAAGTTCTCTATGTGCCTGATTTGGGTTTTAACCTATTATCTGTGCATGGCCTTACTCAGTTAGGTACCCGAGTCATTTTTACTCAGGATGCAGTCACAGTGGAGGATGCTTCTACAGGTGATGCTCTTTGGACAGGTACACAGGAGGGTGGGCTTTATACGCTCACAGCCTTGGCTGCGCGGACTTCCCATGAGCTTGGGCTGCTCTGGCATGCTCGGTATGGTCATTTGAACCTCGATTCTCTCCGCCGGGCTTCTAGGAGGAAGATGGTGGAGGGACTTCCTGATTTCCCTCCTCTTCACACTTTGTGCCCTAGCTGCTTGAGGGGCAAGCAGCACCGGCAGCCTCACCCGCAGGTTGCTTCTAGGAGGGCTACTTCTCCGCTTGAGTTGGTTCATACCGACCTTTGCGGACCTATGGGCACGGCCTCCCTTGGGAAGGCCAAGTATTTGATGCTGATTGTGGATGACTTTAGTCGTTATGTGTGGCCTTATTTCTTGGAGTATAAGAGCGAGGCGTACTCCCGTTTCTGTGAGTGGCAGGTGTTTGTGGAGACTCAAACAACTTCCAAGGTTCGTGGTGTTCGAGCTGATCATGGTGGAGAGTTCACTTCTCACCTTTTCTATCAGTTTTGCAGGGATCATGGTATTCGGGTGGAGTATTCCCATCCGAACACACCATCAGAGAATGGTGTGGTGGAGCGTGCGAATCGGACCATGATTGAGATGGCCCGATCTATGCTGGAGCATAGGAGTCTTCCTCATTTCCTTTGGGGTGAGGCGGTGGCTACAGCGGTGCATATACGCAACCGCTCTCCGACTTCGGCGTTACGGAACATTACTCCATATGAGGCTTTCTTTGGAAAGAAGCCTTGCGTGTCCCACTTTCGCATCTTTGGGTGCGATGCTTTTGTCCATGTGGACAAGAAGAAGAGGAAGACGAAGTTCGACTCTAAGTCGAGAAAGCTTATCTTCGTTGGTTATAGTACGACCACGAAGGGATATCGGCTCTACGACCCGATGACTCGGCAGGTTGAGGTGAGCAGGGATGTGATCTTTGATGAGGCTTCGGCCTCTGAGGATCCGATTGATGGTTCTATTACAGATGTTTCTTCATCATCGACGGACTCCCCCCCACCTTCTCTCCCTTCACTTCCTTCCAGGATCACCCTTAGCACCCCCCCTATACCTCCTCCTTCGGCTTCCCTTTCCCCTTTGGTGGATGTGCCTTTGTCTTCTACGAGCTCTTCTACTGCCACTTCGGGATCTTCTCGGGATATACAGCCTTCTTCAAATGCGGAGGATTTACCTTCACTCGGTGAGGGGGAGTCCCTCTCCGATTTGGGTGCTTTACAGGTTCCGGAGACCCCCCAGTCTCCCTCACACAAGGAGTCTCTCAGGATTCCTTTATGGTATCGCCGGCTCATGCAGGATTCAGGTGTTACTCACTTTCCTGCTTCTTCTTCAGGTCCACGTCGATCAGCACGTTTACAGGCCCAGCGGGACAGTTCACTATGTGTGAACTATGCTCTTATGTCACAGATTCTTCAGGATTCCGAGCCTTCCACTGTGGAGGAGGCTCTTGCACAGGATATTTGGAGACAGGCTATGCAGGCCGAGCTTGACTCCATCAAGCGAAACCATACGTGGGAGCTTGTACCGTGTCCCGCGAAACGAAAGGTGATTGGTGTGAAATGGGTCTTTAAGACCAAATATCTTGCAGATGGCTCCTTGGACAAGCATAAATCTAGGCTTGTTGCCAAGGGTTTTGCCCAGCGTGCAGGGTTGGATTACTTTGAGACTTTTGCTCCTACAGCTAGGATGTCCACCATCCGAGTGCTTTTGGCTCTTGCTGCTCATCACCGTTAGCCTGTCTATCAGATGGACGTCAAGTCTGCTTTTTTGAATGGCGTTCTTGAGGAGGAGATTTATGTTTCACAGCCTCTTGGTTTTCTTGTGCAGGGGAAGGAGGATCATGTCTACAGGCTGCGGAAGGCTCTTTATGGCCTAAAGCAGGCTCCTCGTGCTTGGTACCAGCGGATTGACCGCTTCTTTCTACAGAGTGGTTTTGCGCGCTCCGCTTATGATCCCAACCTCTACTTACGGGTTGTGGATTCTCTTTCGGTGTTCCTCATCTTGTATGTGGATGATCTTATCATTACAGGGAGCGACACTCAGCAGGTGGAGCATACACGGTCCATTCTACAGCAGGAGTTTGACATGACGGATCTAGGGATCCTTCACTTCTTTCTAGGTCTGGAGATCTATCAGATGGCACAGGGCATTTTTATCTCGCAGCACAGGTATATCTCCGAGCTTCTTTGGGAGTTTGATATGGCTGATTGTCGGCCTATCTCATGCCCTATGGACCCTGAGTCCAAGCTTTTGACAGCTGGAGTTCCTCTTACCGATCCCACCCGTTACAGGTGCCTTGTCGGCTCTCTTATCTGGCTGCTTCACACACGGCCGGATATCTCCTTTGTGGTGGCTTAATTGTCTTCCTTTATGCAGACTCCTACCCAAGCTCACTGGCAGGCGGCCTTGCGGGTTCTTCGCTATTTGCAGGGGACTCGATCCTTTGGGATCATGTATGGAGATGGGATTACCCTTTCTGGATGGAGTGATTCTGATTGGGCAGGTGATGTGGATTCGCGACGATCCACTACAGGTTATGCTTTCACCCTTGGATCTGGTGCTGTCTCTTGGAGCAGCAAGAAGCAGCCTACTGTGGCACTTTCTTCTACAGAGGCTGAGTATCGGGCCCTATGTTCGACCGCTATGGAGGCAGTTTGCCTCCGTCGCTTACTCGTGGAGATTGGCTTTTCCCAGACCGGACCTACGGAGCTGCGCGTGGATAACCAGAGTGCTCTTGCTCTGGCTAAGAACCCGGTGTTTCATGCTCGTACGAAGCACATTGAGGTTCAGTATCACTATGTTCGAGAGCGGATCGTGGATTCGGAGCTGGTGGTGGTCTATTGTCCTACGGCGGTCAATGCAGCTGATCTCTTTACGAAGCCGTTGCCTCAGGCTTCTTTGCTTCATCACATGCGGTTCTTGGGTCTTCAGACTCTCCCAGGAGTTGAGAGGGGGTGTTAGCCTGCTCTTATTCAGTCTCAGTCTGTCATCTCCGGGTTGTGAGCTCCTGTCAGAGTCTGACAGGAGACAGAGGAGCTCTGTCAGTATGTTTTTAGGCTGCTTTTGTTAGTATGCAGCCTTGGGCATTTTACAGCCCAATTTGGGCTGTTTCTGGGCTGACTGCCCATTATTTTGGGCAGTCGGACCAGATCTGGCCATAGTCGGCCAGATCTGGCCAGGTCGGCCAGTTTAGCTGGTCGGCCAGTTTGCTGGCTGGGGGCTATTTATAGCAGCCCCCCCAGTCAGTCCAGCATTCATGCTCTGCAGGTACAGCACTGCTCCCTCCGTCTCCGTCTCCGGCATTGGTGCTGCCTCTGCTTCCAGTCTGTCCTGGTTCCCTCACTGACGCTCCGGGCTGCGTGCAGGGACTGTTCTGTCCATTCCAGTGTATTCAGCATTCATCTCAGTCAGTGCAGACTTTCTTCCTTCTTTCTCTGCTTCCTCTCTCCTCTCCTCTGTGTTCGTGTTCTTCTTTCGCTGCGCACTCTCACAGTCCCTTGGTCAACATGGAGCCACCTCCCAAGATCGAGTATGAGCATATCCTTATGATTCTCAGCACCACACAAAGTCCAACATGCCTCCTATGCATTGCATGTTTTCATCATCTATGTACTAGGGCGCTTGGGCAAGTGAACAATTTCCCCACGAGGGACACTGTCCAAGTGGCACCTACTGCATAAGCATTGCATCTCCACTTCACTCCTCTTGTTCCCCTTTTTGGGCCTGAGAGGAGGTGTTAGGAAACCCTTCACCCTTCACCTCCAGTTTGCATTTTGCGTTTCTGCTTTTTGCGTTTAGGGTTTGCGTTTAGGATTTGCAGCCCCAAAAAGATGCACCATCCTAGACTGACTATGCCTATATATAGGCCACTCTCTCATTCATTCCTCACGGCTGATTCATTAAGTCCATCACCTCTTCTCTCCAGCCTCTCCACTACCCTCACACCCCTTCAGGAAGACATTGCGATTCATGGTTCGTGGCTGTCTTTATCATCTTCCTTGTGCTACGGCACCCTTGTTCCCTTGTATCACATTCACTCCATGATTCGTAACTTCATCATTCCATTCATCAGATTTTCGTCTCTTTTCTCCATGTTTGCCGAGTTCACTCCGTGTTCCTTCCCACAAACCCTACTATCTCGCTGGTACGTCATCTTTTGACAACTCCCACCCAAGCCCAACAAGTAGGGAAGGTACTCCCGGGCAGCTCACACACTTACTGGGAGCATGCCATCGGTACCCACAGCAGGAGTGGGGGTGTTTGCACCTCTATTGGCCCAAGTCTCACTGCCTGTGTACGAGACCACAAGACGACAGTGGCAGGGAGGGTTCTATGGATCACATTGGATATTGGGGACTCATACCTTGGAGTCCTCAATATCTATGCCCCTACTGAGGTTAGGACACACAGCAGCAAGTTTTGGATGGAGATCGCACAAGGACTCCCAGAGGTGGATTCCTGGATTGTTGGAGGAGACTTCAACAACCTGGAGACTTTAGAGGGCCAGTAGGGCAGAGACAGAAACTACCAAGGCATGGCTGGGGAGGAGCAAGAGGCATGGGAGGTCTTTCTACTGGCAGTAGGAGCACGCGATGCTTGGAGAGACCTTGCCTTCCATAGGAGAGAGAGGTCGCTGGACTTCTCTTGGAGATATAAGCGGCTAGGTGAAGTCCTATTGGAGCAGTTGGACAGGTTCTATGTAGGAGAGTGGGGATGCTCTCGTGGAGGCCACGTTGGACAATTAGCAGGCACCACATTGTCCAATCATTGCCCGGTTCTTCTAACACTTGATTCCCCAATATCTGCCCTAGAGACACAATCCTGTAGGATCCCTGAGGAAATCTATAGGAGGGAGGAGATGAAGAGTTAGATTGAGCAGATTCGGACCAGGGAGTGGTATAGGAGGAACCGAATCATAGAGGAGGTTGTAGAGGTCCTAGCCAAGTGTTGTATATGCAAAGGGAGGTAGCTCTACAAGCCAGGTAGCAGAGTTGGGAGGAGGAGGGAGCACTCCGGCAGGACCTTGCAACCACGCAAAGATTATTACAAAGGCACCACGAGATCCCACCCTTCACGCACAGGAGATGCGCGCGTGAGCAACCATCGCCGGCCTTGAGGACAAGCACTTGGAGTTCTCATTCCGCTACTCAGCAGCCTTCTAGGCACAGAAAGGAGACACGATGTGCAACGAGTTTTTTCAGGTGCACCAGCCCCACACCTTAGGAGAGCAAATACACAGCCTTCGAGATCAGTATGGGAGGACTTGTTCTAGCCCAAACGATGTAGACAGCAAGTCAGCCTCAGCTAGAGGACAGCGATGTAGACAGCAAGTCTGGGATCACATCCCGTCCTCATCACAGAGATGGGACACTCCTTCCTAGTCCCCCTTCACAGAGAAGGAACTAGAGGAGGCTTTCCATACACAGGACGGGCAGAAATGCCCGAGAGAGGATGGCCTTTCTAAGGCTTTCTTCACTACCTACTGGGGAGATTTTCATTTCAGGACAGATGCCAAGGAGTCTTTCAGCAAACCTCATCAATCTTCTCCCCAAAGGGGGAGACCGGTTGGAGCTTTTCCAGTGGAGACCGATCACCTTATTGTCAGTGGCCTATAAGGCACTAGCAAAGATGATTGGTAGGCGACTACGCCATGTGCTTCCAAACATCATTCACGACACATAGACAGGCTTTGTCCAGGATAGAAGCATCCTGGACAATGTATTCCCCTTCTTTAAGGCGACAGAGTGGGTTCAACACAGTGGGCACGGACTGGCCGTACTACTCCTCAACTTCGAGAAAGCCTATGACAGGGTGGACTAGGATTTCCTAGAGGACACCATGGTGAGGTTGGGCTTCCCCCAGGCATGGATCCGCGAGGTCTCTGCACTTTACAGATCGGCTACCAGCAGGGTTCTCATAGGTGGTGGGCGAGGGGAGGAGTTTTAGCTCGAGAGATCGGTATGGCAGGTCTACCCTCTCGCCCCGTACCTGTTCTTACTCTTTGCAGAGGCGATGCCTCACTTCCTTAGGTTATGTGTGAGTGGGTTACGCGGCCTCTGACTTCCAGTAAGAGAGGAGACGGAGTTGTTAGACTCAGTGTATGCAGATGATATAGCACCCTACATAGAGGACGATGAGTTGATGCTGGAGAGAGTGAGACTGTCTCTTGAGGTATTTTGTATTGCAGCAGGAGCGAAAAATCAATTGGCGAAAGTTGGTTGGATTCTTTACAGACCCGAACTCTAGCACGGAGTGGAGTGTCCACCTGGGATTTAGATAGGTGAGCAAAGGGTAGACCGTCTGTTACCTATGGTTCCAGGTGGGATTCGACATTACTCTCACCCAACAGTTTCTTCCTGTCTTCGACTCTATTCGAAGGAAGCTGACCTACTGGAGTACTGCTTGCCTCTCCCTAGCAGACCGAGCCCTGGTGGTTAACCAAGTCCTCCTAGCGACGGCCTAGTACATCGCCTCGTGTTGGTGCTTCTCCTTATCCTATGTAGTTCAGCTTCGCCACCTAGTGTGGAACTTCCTTTGGTCCGGGTCAAACGGTTCCAGGGATTCGCCTGGGCGACCATCATCCGGCATCGGTCAGAGGGAGGGCTTGGGATCATAGACCCAGAGTATCAGAGTATGGCCCCCTTGGGCAAGCTAGTAGTCCGCGGCCTCACAGCAGGAGGGCAGATTTGGAAGGTCCTATTGCAGGAGGGTCTTCAGGATTGTAAACCGAGACTTGGCTATGGGTGGAGGCCATCCCTGAGATGGATCTTCACGACAGCCCAAATCACCCCCTCCAGATCCCCCTTCCTACGCAGCTTGCTCTGTGTGTGGCAGGGCTTCTGTAAGGCCCTAATCCAAAGACCCCAGACTGTTAGGAGAAGATAGACCGCCAACTGGAGATTTGGAACCCCCAAGTCAGAGATCGGGGAAGGGTACAATTTGGCGAGTGCCCCCACAACCAGTGGACTGGTTGGGAGGCCGGCCCAACTCGTACCATCAAGACATGGCGGGAGGTGTACAAGATGGTAGACGAGGAGGTGCTGCAACGAGTATCAGGCTGCCAAAGAGCAGTGGAGTTGAGGAGAAGGGAGATAGATGCAACAATACCTTAGGAGTAGCTTGCTCCCCTGATACAAGAACCGATAAAGCACGGGGAGATATGGGCCGCTAGGTTCTCACCAGCAAGTATCCCCCTACAGGTGGCAGGTAGAGTGGGCGGCGCTCCACCTAGGATCTTCACTGTGCTGGAGGGGGGGCGTCTGGCCCTTGATAGAGGGCAGCAGGATGCAGGGATAGCTGTCCTTTCATGGAGGAGGATTCGAGTGACTTGCCTTCACAGGAAGACATGGCGGCTGGACCCTTATATCTTCTGGAAGAAGCTGAAGGAGTGGCACTTCTAGATCTGGGAGGGCAGGCCACTTGATGAGCCGCAATGGGATCTGAGAGAGTGGCTATGGCCAATCACTGTGGTCGCCAAGAAGCCACCGAGATTCTTGGAGTGCACTGCCAGGATTGGTAAACACGTACAGATGCAGGACATGGATTGGGTGCCATCACGTAGCAGGCACTAGGCAGAGCACAGCATCACGGAGCCTTTCCGACAGTCCTCCTGGCGCCGCCTATGGGATAGCTGGAGATTGAGGAGGATATCGTATTTCTTATGGCAGGTGGCACATGAAGGCTTGGCAGTGGGAAGTTGGCTAGCCCAGATATAGAAGGAGGGAGGTTGTAAGCGCTGCACACAGTAGCCTCTTGAAACCCCAAAGTGCTACCTTTGGTCGTCTAAGGTGGCGCAGCTCATGTGGAGAGTAGCATGCCACATCCTTCGCCGTATAGCACCTAGCCTTCTCATGGGGAGCTTTCTGCTGGCAGGCAGGCAGCCAGGGCTGTCACCTTCTATATTAAGTCGGGATGCAAGACACAATATTCATTATTGAGGCAAGGTCGTGCACAGTGGTCAGTTTGGAGGCTCTACCCATCCGCCAGGTACTGGAGCCCAAAATAGACTGCTCTGAGGTATGGGAGATCATAGGAAGTCTCACTAGATGGCATATCTGGAAGGCACGGTGTCAAGAGACTTTTGGCGAAGAGAGACTTTCAGTACAAGTGACCTTAGCAGAGCTCTGGACCTCCATCATCCACTCTGCATCAGCTCCAACTAGTCTGTTGAGCATAAGCACTTGTATTCGGGTTTTCTTTTTAAGTAATATAATTAGCCACACTTTATTTGCAAAAAAAAAAAAAGTTAGGAAACACACCTAATAGGAGAGATTCCTCATTCCAAAAGATATGATGTTCCCAACAAATCATGGGGTCTAATGGTTCCAACACGATCCGCTTTCATGTCAATGCATGAGCAATCAAACCTATCGGCAGATAAACCCACACACTTAACGAACCCATAGTCATTGGCCTAGATCACCAGCTGGTGAGAAGAAGCAATTAAAGCAGTCAGGGCAGCACATAAGTAAGCTAGCTACTTCCACCTTGTAATTTAGAAATCAACAGAACTAGAAAATTAAATCACTTCCAGGTGCAAAGCTAAACAAAGTGGTCCAAATAAATCACAAACACCCATGGACTAAGAGAAGAGAACTCTCTCTCTCAATTTTGAAGAAACATATTTGGAAATAGACCAATTTAAAAGTCCCACTATTAGGACTCTCTCTTTTCATAGCCTTGTTATAATCTCATTAGAAATAGCATTAACAACTTTAAATGCAGAATCCCTTACTAAATCAAAGGAGAACACTTACAGGATCTAGCTTTCCTTTAAAGAGCCTATTGATTAGAATTTCTGCCATTGCCTGCATGCACACAAAAGATTATCACTTCAGAAAATTTCATTTGAAACATACACTGCAAATCAAATGATATAAGCATCAAAGAAGTAGCATGACACTTCTGCTACACTCATCAGAAACTCAATAAGCTTCCAAACTCAAAAAGAAGGTGCAGTCAATTACAAAGGAAGTCAGCATGGACTCTAGCACCTTTTTTTTACAAACCATCATAAATATCGCACCAATAACCTAACTCTCAAATGTTATTGACAATATCAACCCTTAAGTAAATCACAAAGTGACTATTGAGCTAAAAATGCATTAGCCTGACTTAAACAGCCCCAAAACATGCTTAAGTAATGTAGAAACCATATTATTCTAAAAGAAACGTAATCCAAGAGAGTAACTATATCCCATATGCAAAACCCTAATTTGGGCGCCCCAAAACTTTCTCTATATAGGCATACTGGCCCACCACTCTCCCCCAATCTCATTTTTGCACGTTTCAAGAGTTGTAGCTTTATTGCCCACACCCCTATTCACGGAGGACATCTTAGCCAGAAGCCTTCCCCTTGTAGTCTGCATCCATCTAACCTTTGATTCCAGCTTTTCACAATCTTCTCACTATCGCCTACCTCGTAGAGCTGTTGCCATCACCAAAGTGCTTGTGTTTGCTCTTGTCAGGGTATCTACACACAATCACCATCATCTGCATCATGTTGCCATTAGTAGAAGCTATCACCATCATCTAAAGCATCATCCAAAGTCTACATCCAATCACCATCAGCCTTCTACTCGCATTTGGTGTTTATACCATGCATTTGCCATGATTCTCTCCCTTCCAGAAGTTGTCATCATTATCTACATTGTTGCCATCAATTTGCACCTATCGCCCAACATCAATCAACTTGCATTTGCCTATTCCTTCCTTTTGCACAATCACCAAGTAATTTTCTACTTGCATTTTGAATCTACTTCATCACTACACACCATCGTCCGCATCAAATCTAGCTATAGCAACTACGTTTGTTGGTGTTCGACACACGAAGGTTGCCTTGCTACATTTCAAGATCTGTTCGGAGTACGACATACTCTCCAGCCCCTAACCTTTGCCCTGATCCTAGAGATACAAGAGTTTTGAGGTTCAATATTCATTCACTGCATAGTATGTTTACTACATGAGCATTGTACATTCAATAGCCATTCACTTCATTCTTCTCTATGTTCATTGTCTTTGAGTTACCCTTACCCTAACTATGTTCTATGTTATCAGTTTGTGCTTCATCATACGATTGGTTATGTCTTTTCTCTGTATAGGGCATTTCTTCACATGATATCAAAGCTAGGTATTCTCTATGAAACCTAGGCCTTTGATTGGAAAGCTCATCTGCAAAAGCAGGAACAACAGAAGGGTTAGACGACTTCAAACACATTCACACCGCTCCAATCTCCACAACCAAACATGGACAAAAACAATCAAGAGTGGGTCTCCCTGCATGCTACTAACTAATCTAACATGGGCAAAGAACTATCGAACTACCATGAAATCTAAAGACCATATTAGATTTCTACTACTCAGTATGATCTCATCTTCTGCATAGAGCTCGACAAGAGGTTGAAGGTAAGCTAGAGTTATCTCCTTTAGATTCGATGCACAAAACTAGTGATCTTGTAGGACCTTTGGAATCTCCACTACAGACTGACCATCCACAAGTGGAACTTGGCTCGAATTATACTCCACTTCCACAATACTTCTTTTCTCCAATGCCAAGAATGAACCCTCTTATGTCAGATTCTATGCCAACTGATTCTATCTTTTTTGTTGAAGCAAGAGATGCTCATGAAGAAGGGAATCTTCAAAATGGTTTCTAAGTAATCAAGAAAATAGGTATGCACCGTGTTGTTGTAAGCAAACTCAACCAAGGGCAAATACTGTTGCCACTGTGTCTTGTGGTCTGAAACATAGCATCTCAAAAGATCTAACACTGGAATTTGCTTCCTCTAACTGACCATCTGTCTGCAAATGGAAGGATGATGAGAATTTCAGTGTGATACCCATATTCTCAAACGACCCTTCCAACATAAATTGGTCATCCGAGGGTCTCAATCACTAACGATTAACCCTGGCATACCATGATACTTAAAGATGTGCTACAAAAATAATCATGCCATATGATCTGCCTTTATTTTCTTCTTCACCAAAATGAAATGGGCTTGTTTACTAAACTTGCAAATGATAGTCCACACCTCATCATTCCCTATAGGTGTCCTAGGAAGCTCAAAAATATAGTCCATTGCAATACTCTGCCAAGGCCTATCTAGAATAGACAAGGGCTGCAATAAACCTGGCATCTTTCGCCTATCATGCTTTACATTCTAACATATGATACATATCATGAAAACCCGTTCCACATCATGCCTCAAAGCTAGCCAATAAAAAAAATGCTCCACTGTCTTGACTGTGGCATCAATACACATATCCTACATACAAAGCATGACTTTCAGCGATGACTTTGGGTCTTAACTGCTTTGTGACACACAGTCATCTATGCATCATCAGAAATCCATCTCTTAGCACAAAGTGTTCATGCCTCTAGCCATTGCAAAGCTAATCATAAGCATTAGCAAAGTCCAAATCAACAACATATCGCTCTTTCATGGCATCCAACTCAATGTGATAAACCATGCTGATGGCTGAAATTTATGGCTTACGTGACAGTGCATTAGCCACAATATTCTTTTTACCATCAATAAGTACAATCTAAGAATGAAACATAGAGAGAAAATTTGCCCATCGCATATGCATCTTTGACAACTTTGTCTGTGTCAAAAAGTACCTCAAAGTTTGATGATCTGTCTGCACTGTCAAATCAGCCCCCAATAAATAGTGTTTCCACATAGATAGTACATGAATTACAACCAAGAGCTCTTTCTCATAGACCTGCAAATTCTTTTCTACACCATAGAGAATTCGGCTCTCATAAGCTACAACTCAGCCGTCCTGCATAAGAACAACCCCAATGATGTTACCACATGCATCATACTGAACTACGAATGACTCCCTTAGATCGGGCAACACAAGTACAGGATTTGAAGTCATCTTTTCCTTCAACTTTTCAAATGTTGAAATTTCCACTGCTATCTATCTAAATGATATAGCCTTTATTCTCCAAAGCATACAATGGGGATGCAATTTCAGCAAACCCGCGTGCATACTTCCTGTAGTAAGAACATAAACCCAAGAAGTTGTGGATCTCGTGTACATTTCTCAAAGGTGGCCATGATTGTATTCCCTCAACCTTTGTAGGGTCCGTGTGAATACCATCAATAGATACAATATGTCTCAAAAAGTGGATTTCATACAAAAAATTTTAAATTTTCTTATCATTGATAACCAGCCTATGCTCACAATGCTCTGCCTCATTCTTTGAATAGACAATCATGTTATCAAAGAAAGTGTCCATAAATCCTCTTTATTGCTTGAAGATACAATCCATCATCCAACTAAAAGTGCAAGAGCATTCTAAGTCCAAAAGGCATAACAACAAACTCATACAACCCAAAAGATATCATGAAAGCTATCTTAGGTACATCTTCCAGTCCAATGTGTATCCAATG
Organism: Lygodium microphyllum; assembly: GCF_053477565.2. Lineage (NCBI taxonomy): Eukaryota > Viridiplantae > Streptophyta > Polypodiopsida > Schizaeales > Lygodiaceae > Lygodium > Lygodium microphyllum. The sequence goes on from NC_141143.1 coordinate 161,045,789, forward strand.
ATACCCACTTTTCAAATCTATATGGCTAAATATGCCTGCCCCCTGTAATCTATCCATAACATCATCGATCCAAGGAATCAAAAAGTGATCCTTTATCATGATCTTGTTCAAAGTACGATAATCAATGTAGATATGACATGAATCATCCTTTTTTTGTAACAAAAGCACTAAATAACAAAAAGGAGATAAGTTGGGCTGAATCAGCCCTTTTTCTAACAGCTCATTCACCTGACTTATAATCTCCTCTTGTTGGGCTACCTTGACTCTATAGAATGGCTTATCAGGTGGGTTACTTCCAAGGATAAGATCTATGCCAATACCGTTTGGCATTTCAAGCGGTAGTTGCCCTGGAAGTGATTGAGAGAAGAAATCAACATACATTTTCAGAAATGACATGCGATCCTCCTCTAACTTAAGGCATATTCCCAGCATTCTCACTATCATCTTTATCCTTAGAAAAAACCAAGTACATTGAAAGATAATTTTTCATTACTTTAGAAATGGTAGCTATAAATACAACAGAGACAGATTCACCTTCCAACTTTACATCAAGTATGAAGACCTTTTCCTTATGTTGAATGGTGATCTTTTTTGCATAAGAATTAATCATTGCATGCATACGGTGACACCATGGCATACCAAGCAATATATCACAACCCTCAAGTGGAACAATGAAGAACTCTTCATTGTCCACATATCCTTGTATATGTAGCCGAAGCTTTCCAATGAGCGGTTTGACAGGCTCTACATGGCCTTTACATGTCATTCAAATTTCCCCCATGGGTCCCATATCATCCTCTAATGCCTAGATGGGTTGCTATGTCTACAGAGATGAAGTTGGCTCGTGCAACATTATCAAAAAAAATCAATGCATGCTAATCCCTAATTTTGCCCCATGCTTTGCACAACTCAGTAGCATCATCATTGGGCTAATCATTAACAACATCGAGCACCAATCCCACTCATGTTTTAAGCTTCTTTCCTTTAGAATCTCCTTGATTTTCTGATTTTCCAACTTGTTGTCTATTAGGACAGTCCCTTGCAATGTAACCCTCTTATTCACAAATAAAACATTTATCTGCAGTCATCAATTCCCTACGTTGTGTCAATGTTTTCAAGCCATTTCTTTATTATTTTGTTCTCTTTTCAAGCTAATTTTCAGATCTGCCCCTTTTCTAAGTCTTAAACAACTTTTTATTCGACTTATTCCCACTTTCAATGAAGCCTGAATCCTTCCCACACAGCAAAGCGTCGGCTGTAGCAGCAATCTCTATGAGCAGAGACATGCTAGACATAGTGGATTTAATGCAAAAATCCCTAATTCCTTTGGGCAGCCCACAAACATACTTTTCCACTTGCTCACGAAGGCATACAAGGCAATAAGAAGTAATAGGCAGCAATGCATCCCAAAACTTCATATTGCTCTAAATTCTTACATTCCTTAGCATCCAGGTTATTCCAAGCTATCATGATGTCCACCTTAAAAGTACTTGTCAACCAATTCGATGCAAACATTTGCTTGAATTGTACCCGAGTTAACGGTGCTCTACCTTGCATCAAAAGAGTAGACCACCACTGCAATGCATTCCCTTTCAAGGAAGTGGCTCTCTTTCGAATCTTCAAGGACTCGGTGAAGTTCCCCTCTAAACAAACTGCATCAAATTGGTGAATGAAAGTCAATTTTCAGCCTATCTTGTGCACCACTGAAGGACTAAAACTTCACTACTTTTTCACCATCATAGTCTTTTGTTGCCTCTTTGGGTGTCAAGTTGTCATACACTAGCTATTGCAAAAAGGGTGCATTTGCTGAATTTACATCAAAACAACACCAAACGGAACATTTGCACGACCAGCATTCATTCCTTGAGCCCCATAAGTGTTCGAGGATGCAAATGCATTACCAAACATGCTACTTTGTGCCCTAGGCATCAAGCCAATGCTACCATATATAGGGTTTTGCACATTTCCAGCCATACTCGAATACATTGGGCCTTACACACCATGCATTGGCTACTGCATACCATAGGGATTTGTGCCATACATTCCCATATGCGGTCCCTATCCAACCATAGCATGAAAAATCGTACTTCCACTAAAGTATCTTGGCTGTCCTATCATAGTATGCATGCCCGACTATCCAAAACCCATTGGATTGGCACTTCCATGATAGCCTTGTATTTGCTTTCCTTGCCCTGTAGGTAGCAACTGTCTTGCTTCATTAGCATCTTTTGGAGCTTCAAATGAAGGCTTTGGTATCACCTTTGGTGCATCTTCCTGTCCCAAAGGTGTAGAAGACGTCTTCTTCTTCTTGCCTTTGTTGTCCTTCTTCAAAGCATTTAAAATTGGGTAAATTGAGGATCCTTTGTCAATTCAGCAAAGAGATTTGCTGTTGTCCTCATCTGATTTTTGAACTGATCATCAGCCTCCTTATGCCTTGAAAGTCCTCTTCACTTTGCTAGTCATCAGCCTCCTTATGCCTTGAAGTCCCTGGATCTTGCACAACAGCAACATTTTCAACTTGTTGTCCATGGTCATAGCCTTATCCAAGGTAGGTCAGGCATTGCATTTCCTTCATTCCCATGTGAATGTTCATACTAAGAGGCATCATCACTGCTTGATTGCATCTCACAGTATCAAGACCTATTGCTGTAATTTCTCAATTGAGAGTGAAAATCACCACTAGCACAAAGCTTTGGCTTGCAGTTAGGTGCCTTGGGCCCACTAAATCAAGAGATTGAGTGTTGTCTCAGCAATGGAACCATGAAACCAACCTTCCTTCTTGAAAAGAGTGGTAATTCTTTGATTAAGCACTTAATTACAGCAATTAGCAAATGAACATAACTTAAAATACACAAAGTACTTTAATAATCTTGAACATTGGACATCCTATTGGCCCCAAAACTAACGCCCCTTTCGGAATTTCTTTAACTTGATTGCTAATGGAATGAGTACAAGCTAAGATTTACAATCTCCTTTGCTTTCCAAAAGCCTCTTTGCTATAGCAACAATCAGTAATCAATTCGAGACAATTGCCCCTCAATATTTCACTCGAGACTTACACAAATGGAACCACCAACTAGACAAATGCTGCCTCAAACTATAAATGAATGGACTAGCATCTAAATTCCTTGACAATTACACAAATTTCAAGTACTGAATTCAGTGTACGATACCTTCACCATTGGCACAAGTCCTGAGGTGGCTGTCGAACCCTAATTTATGTAGAAATTTAGAATTTGCAGCAGAGATCTCTCTACTACCCACTAAATTTGGCTGAGATTTGCTCAAAATGGCTAAGAAATGCTGAGATCTCTTGAGAATGGGTTGGAGAAGGTGAGAGAAAGCCAAGATGAGAGAGAAATCTCATTTTCTTCGCGAGAAAACCCTAAATTCTGCTGATTGCATGCTCCAGCCTGCATTTAATTAGGTCACCTACTCCCGGGAACCTCCAAAATGTTGTCTTCTGATCAGCAATGTTGTTGCTAGCCTCTAGAAGGTGACTCCCTGATGTCCCCTACCTGTTGCGGCCCCAAGATGGCTGTCTTCTGTAGCAAATTGTTGTTCTCTAATCAAAAAATGGACTAGCAACTCTCTCTCTCTCTCTCTCTCTCAAGTTGTAAACTAATTGAATGGCTAAGACCCAGCCCCTGAAAACGTTTTCTCAGTTTGCATGGGTATTTTTGCCAAGTGGCAGCCTTATAAACCCATTTTTCAGCATTATCTAACCATTTAATTAATTTTCAAAGCTAAATCATCCTAAAAATTAATTTTTGTCTCGCTCTAACCTTGCCCAAAATTAAATGTGCCCATTCGTAATTAAATTGGCTAGGCCATTTGCAACCTGGAGTGATCCCCAATCTATATTGACCCTTAGATTGGCATTAATTAATAAAGTAATGCTAGTCTCTAGTATCACCACCGACACTTATTGGCCAAATAACTATCCTAGGATCAAAACTGATACCGATTGCCCCCAAAGCCCAGTTGGCATAACTTATCATAACTCTTACCTTTGACACCCATTATATCCTCAAGGTCCTTGGCCTCTTACCATGAAATAATTGCCATGTGCTCACACCTATTGACCTATTGTAAGAAAGCTACTTTGGTTTATACATACTAGGCCAGATCTTGCATGCTCAGTTAGTTTGCTTAGTCAGTATTTAAATGCACCTAGGATGTCCCATTAGATTGCTTAACTTCATGTATTAAGATATTTAAGGTGTACTTATCATTATGAACTCACTTATGGTTGTGATTTATGATTGCAATGGTATACTAATTCTAACAATGCAAGAAATCCTCACACCCAACGTTCCCACAATAGCTACCTATCTACCTTGGGCACAACTCCCATCTCTTGGACTAGCCATAAGCAAGAGATGGTGGCGGCTTCCATGGTCGAGGCTGAGTATAGGCCTCTCTTCGATGGTACCACTAACGCTATCTATCTGAGAAACTTGTTGGCTGCACTTTAGTTTCCTTGTGAGACACCTATAGTTGTCTACTGTGACAACCACAGTGGCATTGCCCTTACGAGCAATCCGATCGTCACCCCTCAGACACAACATGTGACAGTTCACTTCCACTTCACCAAAGAGTAGGTTGAGCTAGGCACTATTCACCTAGAGTTTGAGCCTTCCAATGAAAACTTTACAAATATTTTGACCAAGGCGGTCAATAGGCCAATTCTATAGTATCTTCTACCCCAAATCGGCTTAGATACACCCTACTTTACTTCTTCACATTGAAGAGGAGAGGGTGCATCCCTCTTACTATTGCTTTCAATTTGATCGGGGGCGACTTCCTTCTCTTGATAGTGCTAATGATAATGCTTACAGTTTTTTAGGTCTCATAAATTTATTTACTTTGTATTGTACATTATGGGCATTTGTAACTTCATCCGTACTATCAAGATGACATGATTATAAAAGGGCGCTTAGACAAGTGAACAATTTCCCTCCGAGAATACTATCTAAGCCACATCATTGCATTGCATTCTGCATGAGCATAAAAACTTGCATCTTCCTGCATTACCCTATGTATTGGCATTCTATTCATGTAAACATGCATCTGTGCACATTTATCTTTTCGGTCACCCTTGGAGTGGTCGACTCTGGATCCACTATACTCGTGGCATTGCACATGGCAGTCTCCAAAGACAATTTTTCCCCATGCTTGCTTTGCTTATTTTGCTTACTCCCAAGTCGTCTTGCTTGTCTCTCCACATGTTCCCCATATGATTGGCACACACATCCACTTGGATAATCCTAAGGCACTTATCCTATCAGTGTGTGGGATAGCTTTGCCTTTTTTATGAAAAAAGTGAGGCTACCCATTCTTATTTCTCGTACCTTGGGGCATAGTGGCACAACGCGATAAACACTGATTTGCAACCCTTACTTAATGCTAAATATTGTGACAAACTAAATCAAAGCCCAAAAAAGATCCATTGTTGATTCCATCCGCCTTTACAAGATTTGGTAGGCCTCTGGACAATCAACGCACACCCTTGGTCCGATGTCGTGGACTCTCTAGGATAATCACTTGCGCTCCCTTGGCAAGATAACCATCACCTCTGTGGTCTTAACGCGTACCCTTTGCCCGATGACCTGGCTGCCTTGGGATGAAATACCTTGGAGTAAAAGAACAATAACAGAAAGAGTTTGGGCCTACTTCTCATGGCTCAATTTTGGACCTAAAAGGAGATGTTTAGCTTAAAATGCATTAGATTGACTTAAATCACCCCAAAACACACTTAATTAATGTAGAAACCTTATTAGTCTTTTAAAAACGCGATCATAGAGTAATTGATCATATTTTGAAACATTAAATAATATAAATCGCCTTTCAAAGTACATGAGCATTAAATTAATCTGGAATCATTAAGCCAATATATCTTCGTGACAATTGATATACAAAAGGTTTATTACATGCAAGTTGACTAATGTTGGGTGGTGTAGACTGATGGCGATAGTACAAATGTTGATGACTACTAGAGGAGGGAGAATCACTACAATCGCAGGTTATAAACACCAAATGTAGGCAAAAGGTTGATAGTGGCGATTGGATGTAGACTTTAAACGATACTCCAGATGATAGCGACAGCTCCTACTGATGGCAACAAGATGCAAATGGTAGCGACTGTGTGTAGATGCCTTGACAGTAGCAAATACAAGTACTCTGGTGATGACAACGGCTCCAAGAGGTAGGCGACAATAAAAATATGGTGAAAGAGGTTGGAATCAAGTGTTAGCTGGATGCAGACTACAAGGGGAAGGCTTAGTTGAATGTCCTCCACGAATGGAGGATAGGCAACAAAGCTACAACTCTTGAAGCAAAAATGAGATTAAGGGAGAGTGGTGGGCCAACATGTCTATTTATAAAACGTTTAGGGGCGCTCAAATCAAGGTTTGCATGTGATAATGCAACTAAGTCTATGAAAGATAACACATCACCTATTATTCGAGGATCTATCCAAGCAATGACTTTAAAGTCTCATCATACATAAGATGCTTCCTCTTGTCCCATGAATCCCTCTATGGAGAAGGGCATGGAAAAAGTCAAAGAACCGGCCATTTCCATGGTAGCTGAATCTCTAAATATGCTTTTAGCAAAGAAAAATGATACTAAAAGAGACTTCAAGCTTGGAGAGAAAAGTATTAAGTTTTATGTTTTCTATGGTAAGAGAGATTCTCAAAAAGCTATATCTTTTACTAGAGAGTTTGATGCTACTTTTGGTAGTGAAGAAAGATTATACAAAAAAATCACAAATTTGAATGGTTAAAATGCATTTGAAGGATGCCGCTTTGAATTGGTGACTCAAAGTTGTTCAAGAGGAAAAGAAACCCAAGTCTTGAAAAGAGTTTAAGGAGATGTTTAACAAGAAGTTTCTGCCTTAATCCTTTGAAGCCAATTTGCAACGAGAATGGGATGAGCTAAAGCAAAGCCATGGAGAGAATGTTGAAACATATATCAGTAGATTTGCACCTAAAACCAACCTTCCTTCTTGGATAGGGTGGTAAATAACCTAATTAAGCACTAATTACAGCAAACATAATATTCACATCAATTGAAAATGCACAATTTACCACTTTAATCTTGGACATTAGACACCTTGTTGGCCCCAAAATTGGCACCCCTTGTAATATTTCTTTATCTTATATTGCAAATGAAATGAGCATAACTGAGATCCTCTAATCTCCTATGCTAATCCAAGTGCCTCTTGCTATCAAAACTAACCAACAAGCCTCCAAACCAATTTGCCCCTTGGTTTGCTTAGGGATCGGCCTTCACCCTGCTCCTTCAAAGACAAACCCAGCCCCAAATCTAATATTGGTTGGCTGGCCTCTTGAATCTCCCTGAAATTCCTCAATTCCAACTGTTGAAATTCAAGTCCTAGGCCCTCAATTCTAAGCACATATCAGGAGGCGGCTATCAAAACCCTAACTTTTGCTATAAATTAGGGTTAGCAATAGAGATTGACCGAAATCTCTTTCTTTGATGGCTAAAACTAAAGAAAAATGTTGAGATAACTTAAGAGATGGCTAGGGGATGAGAGAGAATGATGTAGAGAGAGAAATTTCAGAGTTTCATCGTGAGAAATGCCGAAAAACTACTACTGCCCTCTTGCTCGAACACTCGTGGAAGCTGTCACCTATAGCTTAGGACCACCAGAAAACTGCTACCCTCTCCTATATGCTGTCATCTACACGAAAAGGACCTTGGGCTGCTATTACTTGCTCCTGGAGGGTTCCAAATTGCTGTCACTTGCTATAGGACTAATCCCAGATGGCTGGAAAACACATCAGCAACCTTTCCTTGCTCTTTAACAACCGCCTCCTATCTCATAATGGCTAGAATAGACTCCACCAACCCCTAAAAACGTTTTTTCCATTTGCATGGGCAAGTTTTGCCAAGTAGCAGCCTTCCAATCCCATTTTTCAGCATTATCCAACTTATTAAATTCATTTTCAGAATATTAATTCTGAAATTTACTTTAATAATTATTCGATTGCTCAAAAAATAAATTTCACCAATCAATAATTAAATTGGCTAGACCATTTTTTCTTCCAAGTATCCTTGAGCAATTATTAATCCAGCATTAATTAATTAATTAATGCTTAGTCTCTAATGTCACCATTGGCATTAGTGGCCAATAATTTGGTCTAGGCCCAAATCTGACACTAGGTACCACTTGGTACCTATCAAACATAACTTATTACAACTTTTGCCTTTGACACCCACTACAACCTCGGAATCCTTAGCATGTTACTATGAAACAACTGCCATGCACAACACATGTGCTAAACAACCTTGCATATTTTATTAATATCTTAATCACATGTTATCGACAAAATTAGAGCATCTCAAAATTTCACGTCCCCGTGTCAGCAACTCTCTCTTTAAAGTTTACATCTCTTAATGAAGTTCCTTCCAATATGAAGATGAGAAAGTTTTTCCATGGATTACATCCGACGGTACAGCAAGATGTCAAGATGACAAAACCTATTACTTTGAAAGCAACCCAATATGCGGCCAGGACTCAATATGCCATGGATGCTTGGTAAAGCCTCAAAAGAACCACAAAGTAAGAAAACCAAGATGTTTGATCAAAAGAAGTCAAATAAACAAAAACCAAAGCATAAGGATGGAGGTACATCACCTTTGCTATCCAAAAAGAAGCTAACATATCAACAATTAGCAAACTATACAAGAGAAGAACGATGTTTCTCTTGTGGAGAAACACATGGCTGGTTAATGTCCTAATAAGGCAAAGAAGGAAAACCAACCCCAAAAGACACCTCAAGCAAATATTGTACCTAAGAAATCCTTGCAACAGGACGAAACCCCATCAGAGAAAAGGAAGCTTTTTATGGCTCGAGGTAAGATCGCTAATCAACCTATTCTCATTCATTTTAATACAAGGGCTACATATCATTATATCCATCCTTGGATTATTGAAGCTCTGCATCTACCAAAGGAGAAGTTTGAAACACCAAAAATGTTTAGTGTTGCTTTTCAAGGAATGGAGTCTAAAGTTCCTCTCATTCTTGGGAAACTACGATTTGAGATAGGAGATTATGTAAATTGTGCAAGTTTTATCATGGAAAATCTTGGTCATTGTGGCGTTGTATTAGGAATACCTTGGCATAGAATAATAGACCCAACCATTGATTGAAATCAAGTTAAGTTTAGATTCTCTTTCAACGGTTAAAATGTATCTATTAATGTGGGAGTGAAAAGAAACTCCATTCCTATCTTATCCCATGTACAAAGTTGTAAAGCAAAATGTCTATTTCCTCATTCTTGATTTTTGTCAAAGATTCTAACAAAGAGTTTAGAATTGAAGAGTCCATCTCAAATATAAAGGAGGACCAAATGAGTTTCTTAAAGGAGTATGAAGATTGTTTTGCTTTGCAGACACTTTACCCAACAAGTTACCACCAGAGAGGCCATAAGATCATCACATTGATCTCATTCCTGGCAGCTCACATCCAAATAGGCCACCCTATCATGTGAGTCCAACACAACAAGATGAGATTATAAAGCAAGTGAATGAACTATTAGAGAAGGATCTGATAAAACCCAGTTCCTCACCTTTTTGCTCTCCAAATCTCTTCATACAGAAGAAAGATGGATCTTGGTGTATGCATGTGGACTACAAGACCCTCAACAAAGTTACAATTCAGAATAGGTTTCCCATTCAAAGAATTGATAATATCTTAGATAGATTGAATGGATCCAAAGTATTCAGTCGGATTAACTTAAAGAGTGGCTACTATCAAATAAGGATTGTTCCTCAAGATATTCATAAAACAGTATTCATGACAACTTTTGGTTCGAATGAGTTTCTTGTACTACCATTTGGTCTCACCAATGCTCTTGCAACCTTTAATAGAATGATGGAAAGAATCTTTAGAGCATGTCGAAAGTTTACAAGTACTTTCTTTGATGATATTTTAGTTCATTTAAAAGATAAAGAAGAGTATAAGCAACACTTAAAAATAGTATTTCAAGAACTCAACAAACACAAACTTTATGTGAATGGCAAAGAGTGAATTTTTCCTTGAAAAGAATCACTACTTATGCCATATTGTATCCAAAGATGGGATTTTGACGGATCCAAAAAAGTCAAGCCTATTATAGAATGGCCAGAATTGACTAGTGCTCATGAAGTTTGACGTTTCTTGGGATTATGCTCTTATTATACAAGATTCATTAAATGGTTTGAAATGGTTCTTGGACCATTGCATGATTTAACTAAGAAAGCAGCGGCATTTTGGTGGACCAAACTAAAGAATGAAGCTTTAAAAACTCTAAAGTTCTATATTAGCAAAGGACTTGTTTTGATTAAACCTCGTTTATCAAAACCTTTCTTTGTAGAATGTGATGCTTCAAGAGACTGCATTGGTATAGTCTTAAACCAAGAAGAACATTCAATTGCTTATATAAGCAAACAGTTGCAAAAAGTAGAAAAAAATACTACTATCTATAAAAAGGAGTTAATGGCCATCGTTCAAGCTTTAAAAGATTAGGGACCTTATCTTTTAGGTGGAGAATTTCTCATTAAGATGGACCATGATAGTTTGAGACTGCTATCACTTGCTCCAGGAGGGATCCAAATTGCTGTCATATGCTGTAGGACTGATCCCTGGTGGTTGCAAATCACATCAGCAGCCTCTCCTTACTCTCTAACAACCTCCTCCTCTCTCACAATGGTTGAAATAGACTTCTACTAGCCCATAAAAACGTTTTTTCCACTTACATATGCAAGTTTTGCCAAGTGGTAGCCTTCTAATTTTATTTTTCAATATTATCCAACTTATTAAATTAATTTTCAAAATGTTAATTCTGAAAATCAATTTAATAATTATTCTAGTGTTGAAAATTTTAATTTCACCAGCCAATAATTGAATTGGCTGGGCTAATTTATCTTTCAAGTATCCCTCAGCAATTATTAGTCCTTAGACTAGCATTAGCTAATTAATTGATACCTAGTCTCCATAGTTACCTAGAATGGGGAATGGAAATGGAAACAAGACTCCCTAACACGTGGGAAACGTCCAAGGTCAGGAAATGAAAACGAAGGGAACAACACAAGTCTTAAGTGCCTCAAATATGCCTTGCATGAGTCAAATTGCCTCAATAGTCTCCCCACTACTACAAATCACCTAAATTGCCTTAAATGCCTCAAATAGCTCTCAATGCCCTAAAAATGTCACAAATTCCCAAATATCCTGAATGTCTCTCTGATAGCCCTAATATCCCTCAATACTCCAAATTGACCCAAATGTCCCAAAATTGACTCGATTACCCCCATAGCTCCAAATTGCCCCAATTACCCCAATTTCCCTTGAAATTAGACAATATAAATGGGCTATTACCTTGAAATTGAGGATAGGGCTGAAATTTGATTGTGATTTGCAAGAGTTGATAATGCATCAAATTTGAACTTTGCATGGACTCATGATTGGCTTGTGGCTTGTTTTAACACTTTGAATCTTCAACTTGAGAGAAAAAGAGAGAGAGAGAGATTAGTGCGTGCACATTAGGCAATGGAGATGGATGAACAAGTGATAGAAGTGTGACACAAGCAAAAAGAAAAAATATAAAAAACGTCAATTTTTTGTCAGCGAGCCTGGAACAGCCGTTCGAAATAGGAAAAGGCAAGGGAAACGGCAGGAAATGGCAGGGAACGATAGAGAATGGGCTTGGAAATGCCATGGAACGTTCCCTAGCCATTTTACCTCCTCAAGGTTTGAAACACATTAGGCCATCCCTACAAGCCAAAGCAATTGTTCCCTCTTTCTATTGCTAGTCTCTAATTTCACCACTGATATTAGTGACCAATAAATTGGTCTAGGCCAAAGTCTAACACCAAGTAACACCTAGTACCTGTCACACATAACTTATCATAACTTTTGCCTTTGATACCAATTAATATCTCGGGGTCCTAGATTTCACACTGTAAAATAATTGGCTTGCATCTCACATGTACAAGTCACATCAGCACATTTGATGAACTTTTAATCAAATACTAGGAAAAACAATTAAATTTCATATCCTCATGACATTAACTATACTTTTTCATTTTATTAAGTCTTTTAGTGTATACTTAGTCACTTACTTTTCCATCTCTATCTATTCTATATATATCCACTTAGATTTATTTTTCACTTTCCCACATTATGACAAGCATTTTTATACAAAATATTTGATATGCAAATTTCTTTACATACTAGGTTTTATACTTCAATTCTGGACTAACACTGCAAATATTTATTGATCCTTATTGGGCTGAAGGTCTATTTTCAAGTCTTGCCTTGATAAGTATTGCATCAATCTCCATGGAGACGGAGATAGTATCTTCTATCCTAAGATTGGATCTTAGGCATCCTTTTTCCTTATCATGGCATCCATCTTTCTTTCCTTTCAATTCGGGTGGTTTTCTCATTCAACTACATTTACTATACTAACTCGTTTGTTTCTTTTTATGTCACATAGACTACACTTAGTTTTTTACTTAACCTTATTGACTAGTATAAGAGTCGTCTCTCAAGTTCAAGTTTCAAGCATGCCTACACCACTTGGTCAATATTGGAGCCATCTCCCAAGATCGAGTACGAGCATGTCCCAACTATGTAGATGGTTAAATCTTCTCCCGCTCTTCCAGATGAGAAGTGATAGATCTTTCTTCTTTATCCAATAGATCCATTTGCCTGGTGGATTGCTATCTTGGTGATTCTCAACTAGCACCGAAGCCCTATCTCAAGCTGTGAAACCTGCACAGACGGGAATGAGGCTAAATGGGGGCAGCCCATCTATTTATAGATGTTGAAGGGTGCCCCAAAGAATTAGGGCTTTTAGGGAACCACTAAAACTCTCTCAGGCAGCTCTCCTTTTTAGGGTTTTTCATTAATTAAGTGTGTTTTGGGACTGTTTAAGAATGCTAATCAGCTGAATTTAAAGTGTTATCCGAGATTTTGAAAGGATGAAGAGAGATGATGAAGGGTGGAGGTAGAAGAGGATGGGATGGGAGGGAAGTGAAAAGTGTGTGTTACATGCTCATATAAAATAGAAGTTGTAGACGTACCTGAATTCTATCTGCTTCGTGAACCCCCTCTATTAAAGTTCACATACACAAAGCCATCCGGATCCTGCACCTCGAAAGAAAAAATAGGCAAGGATTTTGATTCATTCAACTCAAAAGGGTTCTACGAACCTGACAATGGACCTGGCTAAAATTATGAAGATGGATCGCCAAATGCTCCAAATGCCGTATGTCCTCCATGATCAGAGAGATGGCCAACCTCACCAACTGGTCCAAATGTGGTAGCAAAGATTGTAGGAGGGGTATAAACATTATCGTACTTATTGCGATAGTACTCCTCAAAGTCCTCTATCATGTTAGTGAAATCGGGAATAGAAGTAGAAAAAGAAGGTGAAGGTGAAAGTGGAGAGTTGTCCTCCTCACCGAATCCATAATGCCATCTCAGGGCCTCCAGTGATGGAGAAGCCTGATAGGGCATCATAGGAATTGCAGAAAAGGGGGGGTCTGAGACATTGTGATTCAGTTACAAGTTGTATTAATTGTGTGCCTCACACAAAGACTAGCTCTCCACAATATCCGCAGGATTCTCTTTACAAGAGCACTGGCTCTGATACCATGTGAAGAAAACCGCTAGGGTTTGCACTGAGGAAACACAGAGTATACAACCACAGCAAAAACACAAAGAGACAAACACAGACACAGAAAGCAAAACTCAAACCCTAAATGCAAAACTCAAAACTCAAACTCTAAACTCAAACACAAACAAAAGAAATGAAAGAAAAATACAACTCTAAGGTGAATGAATACTCCAAATGAATGTAAGAGTGTACAGATACTCAAGGGCAGAGCAGTGTGGCAGAGAGTAACGTCCAGCGGAGATGGATCCCAAGTTTGTGACCACCAGTCAGAGTGTAGGATGGAGAGGATGTAGCAAACGCAGGTCTCAAGAGAACCTAGAGCACCAAACACAAGCTATGGGCAGATGACAAAGAGGGCTGGCAGCAGTTGTCGCCTAGTGTGGAGAAGTTGTTGCCTAATAGAGGAAACTGTCGCCTGATGATGGAGATGGGCTGCCAGCTGTCGCCTACACACTGGAGGAGAAAACGCGGCAACAAAAGGTGTGGCAGTAGTGTCTGGGGCTGGACAGCCATGTATGTGTGGTCTGATGGCTGAAATCTGCACTCAAGGGTGTGAAACCTACACAGATGGGAATGAGGCTGAATGGGGGCAGCCTATCTATTTATAGATGTTGAAGGGTGCCTCAAAGAATTAGGGTTTTTGGGGGACCACTAAACCTCTCTCAGACCGTTATTGCACCCGAGATATGTCTACGATATCTCCCTCAGCCCACTCCCACAATAGCCACCAGCTGTTGGACAGGTCTCCCTTTGAGCATTATGTACATTTGCACAATTAAGTTAGACCATTTGATTGCTTGCAAGCAGGTCACCAGACAAAATAATTTCTTTATTTGCAAGGGTTCACAAGGGGGCTAGATCTCTTTCTTGCATGCCGCCAGACAAACTGAGCTTTGAGGCTGATGATAAATTCAGACTCTGAATGCTGTTTAAATGATGGCTTGCTCCTTTACAATCTAGTGCACATAGACCTAGTTGAGGAGGCAGGGAAAACATCACATATCCCGCTTATGTTCAGAATACTGTTGAACTTTTTTTTGTATTTTCACATACAGTACTGATAAAATTACTCTTAGACACAGAAGAACAAATGATTGGCTCAATGCATCACTGGTTGATCCTGCAAAATCTTTCATTTTTTTCAAACAAGAGAAAGAATTCTACTAAAACGACTCCTCCGCACAAAATATCTCAAGGCAAAATGCAAACTATAAAGCAGCCCTGTAAGGGACTTCCATATCAAAATCTGTGTAACAAGGAAAAGTCTATTACAAAGCTAGAATGAAGTCTCTTTCTCTCACGGGCAGACAAGACAAGATGTGAAAAGGAGAGTTACCCTCATCTCAGTTTGAGTCACATAAGGCAATCCATGTAAGTTGGGGGGGCGTGTGTAAGTGCGCATCTGTACTTTCTGGCCTTGGCTGTGGCCTGCAGCTACCCATTCAGCACAAACATCAGGACTGTCCCACATTGCTTGCATATCTTCGGCGCCCACCCAATCATCCCAAAACCTGGATGCCATATCCCTCTGCACTCTCGATTCTGCCATTCGTTCCTGAACGACAGCGAGAGCTTCGACAACTCTGGTATTTTGCCAAAATGGGAAAGGATGATACGCGCTGGCCTCCCGATGATTTGCACCAAAAGCAAAAGAGGAGCAGGCATGCACGGCGCCAAGCCAGCGTTCACGAGAAAGGGAGGTCTAACGTAAAATAATTTGTTAGAAAAACCTTCGAAATTTCGAGAACAAGAGCAAAAGATTCGTCCCCTGGTTTTTATCCAAAATGGGAAACGAGAATATTCGTTTCCTTCCCAATGGAGCTAGCAATATGGGGATTGGTTTTTTAGCTCCCTCTCTTTGAATTGTTGATACTATTTTGTGTCCAACATGGCTTGTGCAATAATTGGTCCAAGTGGACGTTGTTGTGCCCCCATACTCGATACTAAGCTTCCCGAGAATCTATTTTAGTAACGTAGTAATTGTGTGCAAAGTTTTTGTTTTGTAATTTTTTGCACAAGAAAAAAGAATATGTATGTTGAGGAAGGCATTACAGTGTTAGCAATTCTACATTGTTTGCCTTCTCAATTAGTTATCATTGTTTGCTTGCACATGTTTGTGAACTCTTACTCCTTTTTGCTCTCATTGAGACATTTAATGCGTGCTAATGGTTGTTGGCCAAGCTTATTTACCATTCTCATTTGCCATCAAATACCCTTGATGTTCTATGCCTATTATTTCTTTCTCAGTATGACTATGTATGCTATTTTCATTGTTGATGTAACATTGGAAGAGATGCATGTAAATTGACTCTCAGTTCAGTAATCTCTTGGAGTTCCATTTTTTACACCAAGCATGTTTTTTTCCCCAAGCCTAATTTTGAATTTGAATTTTAATGAAGACTTTTTGATTTTATAGAAGGCATA